>NC_064614.1:967157491-967460521 GCF_023898315.1 Schistocerca nitens | reverse complement strand
TTTTGCTGTCTAGTTGTGAGAACTTTATGAAAGGGTGTAGTGTTGTTAATGAAGCGTAGTTATACTTGGAGTCTTTGTTCTCATCTATTTGTCGTTAAGTTTAGTTCCTGATTTTTCAGTCTTTATTTTTATCAATGTGTTTGTATACGCGCATTGCACATCGCTAGTTGTGTGCTGCAGAAGATTTTTGAGAAAATTGTTAAGAGGCCGTCTTCCACTGCACATCGCATGTTGTTGTTGTGGTCTTCGGTCCTGAGACTGGTTTGATGCAGCTCTCCATGCTACTCTATCCTGTGCGAGCTCCTTCATCTCCCAGTACCTACAGCAACCTACATCGTTCTGAATCTGTTTAGTGTATTCATCTCTTGGTCTCCCTCTACGATATTTACCCTCCACTCTGCCCTCCAATACTACGTTGGTGATCCCTTGATGCCTCAGAACATGTTCTACCAATCGATCCCTTCTTCTAGTCAAGTTGTGCAACAAACTTCTCTTCTCCCCAATCCTATTCAGTACCTCCTCATTAGTTATGTGATCTACCCATCTAATCTTCAGCATTCTTCTGTAGCATCACATTTCGAAAGCCTCTATTCTCTTCTTGTCCAAACTAGTTATCGTTCTTGTTTCACTTCCATACATCGCATGTACGGCAAATGAAATTTTGGAGAGTTAAATGGTTCAAATGGCTCTGAGCACTATGGGACTCAACTGCTGTGGTCATCAGTCCCCTAGAACTTAGAACTACTTAAACCTAACTAACCTAAGGACATCACACACATCCATGCCCGAGGCAGGATTCGAACCTGCGACCGCAGCAGTCGCACGGTCCCGGACTGCGCGCCTAGAACCGCGAGACCACCGCGGCCGGCTTGGAGAGTTAGATCAATATTCCTAATAGTAACAGGATGCAGGACAGATGAGCGTTCCGCGTGCACAGGTAGCCCAACAAATTTAATTATCATCAAAATTCATGTTAACTGTAAGGTGCAGTGATTGTCGGAATGTATTTGTAAAATATCATGTCATTTCAGAGGTTTCAAATCAGAAAAAATATTCAGACAAGTGTTATCTTGTGAACTTTCAAGCAGTTTTAACACAAAGGCAGATGGGTTCATTTTTATGTCCATTTGCTCCATAATTAAAGTATCAGTTCTGGTACAGTGATTGTTTGCAAGGCTTGAGATAAAGACCAACAATATTGAGCGCCAATATTTTAATCTTCTTTGCTGCCTTGGTCAACAATTGCCCTACTCCATCCCGACGTTCCTCTTCCTCTTCACATCCTAAATATAAAAACGTAATTCCATCTGATGTCTGCATTTCACCAAACTCTGGCTACTTCACTTCACTCAATCCCAGGACATCTAGCTTATAGTTATTGATTTCCCTTGTATCTTGTTTCAGCTTTCTACTCTCCTTGAAGGTTCGTATATTCCAAAAGCCAATTTTCGTTTTCCTTTTCATGCCAAAGGTTGTTACCAGTTTATCCATCCGGTTTTGTATTCTCGTCTCGGTTTCAGTAATCAGGTTATTTACATCATCAAGGAAATGTATGAAGACTATGAATGCCAAGTACTACATAATGGAGAGGTAACAGAGCCTTTTAGAACTAATTCGCTAGTACGACAAGGGTGTATTCTTTCGCCAACACTATTTCTTTAGGTGTTGGACCATGTGATGAAGAGAGTGATGGGGGGACGGAAGAGAGGTGTACAATGGGGGATGCGAGACATGCTCGAAGATCTAGATTTCGCAGACGACATTTGCTTAATGGCACAACAATATCGAGACATTGAAGAGATACTGGCCAGGTTATAGGGAGAGGCGGAAGTTGCAGGCCTCATGATAAATGTTCGCAAAACTAAAGAAATGCGGATATATTCGACCATCACCAATAGGCTGGCCATTAATGGAGAGGACGTAGAACAGATCCTATCTTCCCTCCATCTCGGAAGTATAGTCACGACTACAGGAGGCGCTGAGGATGACGTCCGTGGTCGCATCCGCAAAGCAAATGGTGAATTTGTACAACTGTACCCTGACTGGAGAAGTAGGAACATCTCAGAGAAGACCAAACTCCGGATTTTCAATAGCAATGTGAAGGTCGTTCTGTTGCATGGTCTCGAAACTTGGAAGGTGACTCACCACATCAAAAACCAGCTCCAAGTTTTTATCAACCGCTGTCCACGGCGTATTTTGAATGTGAGATGGCCAGATATAATGACAAACGAAGATCTTTGGAGGGAGGCAAATCAGCAACCAATCAATATACAAATCAAAAAAGGAAAATGGAACTGGGTTGGGCATACATTGAGGAAACCAGATGGAGCTATTGAAAGGATGGCTGTGGATTGGAACCCTCAAGGAGTTAGAAAACGTGGTCGTCCCAAACAGACGTGGAAAAGGACTATCGTGAGAGAAGCTGCAGAGGATGGGAAAACCTTGAGTGAAGAGACTTGCTAGAAATCGTACCAGGTGGAGGAATTTCGTCACGGCCCTATGTTCCAGAGGGAACGACAGGAACTAAGAAAGAAGAAGAAGAACACTTTAATCTGAGTCATTTGTTTTGAAGTCAAATAGCATATGTAAATTTAATTGAAGACAGATAACTTTCTCGTAGGTGAATTGTTTGACGTACTGGTATGACGAAACAATTTGTGGAACTGAGATGATTTGAATGCAAGAATGTCAGGACAGTTTTCTAAGGTAATCTAGTTTTTATATACATTCGTAACTGTGCAGTATCTTATTGAAGAACATTGTGTATAGTTAAAGTTTATTGTAAGAAGTTTCGTAGTGAAGCTCTTAGATTTGACTTATAATTTAAATATGTGTCAAGGAAAGTAATTGTAGACAGGAAAATTATTAAGAAAAATGTTTGCTAACTTGTTTAGTTGTGAGAACTTTATGAAAGGGTGTGTTGCTGTTAATGAATCATAGTTATACTTGGAGTCATTGTTCTCATTTATCAGTCGTTAAATTTATTTCCTCATTTATCAGACTTTATTTTCATCAATGTGTTTGTATATTCGCATTGCACATCGCTAGTTGTGTGTTGCAATTGTTAAAGAGACCGTCTTCCATTGCACATGGCAAGTACGGCAAATGAAATTGAGTTTCGGGCAGTCATATCGATATTCCTAACAGTAACAGGTTGCAGAACAGATGATCGTTTTGTGCGCACAGACAGCCAAAAAATTTAGTTATCATCAAAATTCATTTCCACTGTAAGGTACAGTGATTGTCGGAATGTATTTGTAAAAATCATACCACTTCGGGGGTTTCAAATCGGTAAAAGATTTCAGACAAGTATTGTCTTGTGAACTTTCAAGCAGTTTTAGAACAAAGTCTCTTGTGTTAATTTTTATGTCCATTTGCTGCATGATTATAATAACAGTTCTGGTGCGGTTATTGTTTGCAAAGCTAAAAAGAAAGACTAAAAATATTCAGGGCTAACATTGTAATGTGAGTCATTTGTTTTGCAAAATAGAGTATGTAAACATCATAGAAAACGGTTTGCTTTCTCGCAGGCGAATTGTTTGGTGTACTGGCTAGCCTGAATTTCGCATCGTTTGAAGTGAGCTTCACATACTTCGTTCAGAATTTAATTTTAACACAGTTCTCTGGCCCTCCACCGATGTTTACACACTTCGCTATTAAAATAAGTTTTACTAATTTTTCAGATACCAAACAGACGCAAACACGACTTTAGAAATGTGAACATTTAACGTTTCAAGTTCGCCAAGCAGTTTCGTCTGAATTCTGAGGCAACTTGTTAATTCTGCGTGTAACTGATTGTCGTTTCGAGAAATACTTCCATCAAAAAAGGTTTTGTATCAGCCCAGTTCTCAGAGCTCCTGAAGATAGACGTTGACTATGTATATTGTATCACAGATACAGTCCCTTTGACTGTTCAGAGATGTCACTAAACCAGCCCACAGATGTAAACAACCAAGCATGAGCTTACTAGATGGAGGGTGTCCGACAGCCGATCAGTTACAGTCATCCACCAGGAAGGAGGTACACGGCTCGTGTTGTATGTAGTTCAACCATGCCGAGATGGTCAATACTGCGGTTCGATAACGTCCGCATTGTTACTTTGTGCCAGGTAGGGTTTTCAACAAGGGAAGTGTCCAAGAGTGTCGGAGTGAAATAAAGCGATGTTGTTCGGGCATGGAGGAGATACAGAGAGACAGGAACTGTCGATGATATGCCTCGCTCAGGCCACCCGAGGGCTACTACCGCAGTGGATGACCGCTACGTACGGATTATGGCTCGGAGGAACCCTGACAGCAACGCCACCATGTTGAATAATGCTGTTTGGAGGCAACCCGATCCGGCTGAAAGCCCTAGACACACTGTCCCGCGGTGCAGCAATGTGGAAGTACCCTGCTGTTTTGGGATGGCATTATGTGGGGCAAACGTACGCCCCTGGTGGTCATGGAAGGCGCCGTAACGGCTGTACGATACGTGAATGCCATCCTCCGAGCGACAGTGCAACCATATCGCTAGCACATTGGCGAAGTATTCGTCTTCATGGACTACAATTCGCACCCCCCCCCCCCCCCCCGTGCACATCTTGTGAATGACTTCCTTCAGGACAACGGCATCGCTCGACTAGAGTGGCCAGCATGTTCTCCAGATATGAATCCTATCGCACATGCCTGGGATATATTGAAAAGGGCTGTTTATGGACGGCGTGACCCAACACCCACTTGAGGGACCTACACCGAATCGCCATTGAGGAGTGGGACAATCTGGACCAACAGTGCCTTGATGAAGTTGTGGATGGTATGCCACGACGAATATAGGCATGCATCACTGCAATAGGACGTGCTACTGGGTATTAGAGGTACCGTTGTGTACAGCAATCTGGACCACCACCTCTGAAGGTCACGCTGTATGATGGTACAACAAGCAATGTGTGGTTTTCATGAGCAATGGAAAGGTTGGAAATAATGTTTATGTTGATCTGTATCCCAATTTTCTATACAGGTTCCAGAACTCTCGGAACCGAGGTGATGCAAAACTTTTTTTGATGTGTGTAGAAGTGCCGCTGGCAAATGTCTCACTCTCCGCTGTTGTGGTGTTAAACGGGGTGGCATGATTTTTGGCGCTGAAGCTCGATGTGGATGATTCACTAAACAACGCAAATTTTTAAAGTATTCCAAGTGAACTATACATGGGAAAGAAAGACCTTTAGGGCGTTTTCGGACCTTTGTAGATGTTGGTGCTCTCATCGTCACCCTCGCCCCCAGCAGTAGTAGGAGTTTCTTACTCCCAATAAGTTTTTATGGACATAATGAATTACGTTGATACCAAATTTGACTGAAATTGCTCCAGGCGTTTCTGAGTTGTACTTCTGTCTCATCTTGTTTTGACCCTCACGGTCACCAGTATGGGAGGTAGGTGGTACTTACCTCTACAGAAAACTTTGCGGGCGTGAGCACAACAGGAACGCATACAAGGCGAGCAAAGAAATATTCATTTTCATGTAATACGTTATTCAAGTTGTAAGCGTACTGTCATATCGCTGGATTGGTTGCGGAGTATCTTTGCGGGCAGCCGCGCCTGCAGAGTCGAGCATGGGACATGGAACTGTTACGTTGTGATGTGGGTAGCTCTGCATGTAAGAAGCATTGTTATCGTGGAAGTCTTGCTGCAAGTGCCATTACAGTAAAGTGATGGAATATGAAATTGATTCAGAGGAAAGTGCGTAATGATGTAATTAAAAGTGAGCATTGCCGCTAATAACGTATTTGTGTATTCTCTCGTTGCGTGTCGCACAGCACCAATCATCCACGCCGTGTTCGGTCTCCCTGATGAACTAATGTGAATCAGTAATACTATTTACCACGAAAGAGAGCATTTAGGTGCCAATGTCTTGCAGCGAGCGTGAGAACGTGCGTTTGGTCATCGCGTTCCGCATCATCAACAATCAACCGCGCCGCGACGGTTACGCGCACGCTCCTACAATTGAGAACTGTGAACTGTAAATTTAACTTTGTGAAGTGTGTTAAAATTTATTACTAGTGTCAAGGAGGACTGGTACCAGATATCTGTGTATGCGTGACGAGCGTAAGAACTTTCGTGCGATCATTCGGCCTCCGCATCATCAACAATAACCCGCGTCGTGTCGGTTACGTGTAAGCTCGTCTGAGTGATATTGTGGACTGCTAATCATCCATTAATTGGGATAAACACTTATGAATTAGAATGTAAACAGAGCAACTTGCGTGCGTCCGCAGCTCGTGGTCGTGCGGTAGCGTTCTCGCTTCCCACGCCCGGGTTCCCGCGTTCGATTCCCGGCGGGGTCAGGGATTTTCTCTGCCTTGTGATGACTGGGTGTTGTGTGATGTCCTTAGGTTAGTTAGGTTTAAGTAGTTCTAAGTTCTAGGGGACTGATGACCATAGCTGTTAAGTCCCGTAGTGCTTAGAGCCATTTGAACCATTTTTGAGCGCAACCTGCGATTTTCTTTTATCGTCTCAGAATATAGTTGTTCATACCAGGCGTAGAACAGTGTTATGTTTTAATGTTGAGTGGCTCCCCTAAACCGGCTTCCATATTTAGATAGATAATTTCAGGCAAGCCAGCAGCAGTGTGGCGTAGAACAGTACGACCGCCGCGGGATTATCAGGTACGTGGTGTGGACAGGGCGCACGGCCAAGAAAAGCCGAAACCAGAGGCCAGGTTGAGAATTTGTACCCCCGAGTGTGTTACAAAGTCATCTACAAAGCATATGGAGTGACACATACTTATCCAGTGAAGAAGCCGATAATATGCTGCTGACGAATTTATTACTGTAATTAAACAAGTGTAGGCATCCGAAGATGAGCATGAAAACTAAAAACTAGTCACGTTTCTGAAATGCTTTTTAATAGACTTGCTATTTGTGAGTAACTTCGTTTTCTGTCAAAAATCATTAGTTGAAAAACAGCCACGAAGTTTAACACGATCCAGATCTGATAAAAGAAAATTTTATTTGCAGTTGTCTGTAGTCTTATATTGGCTCATTAAGTACTCATCGCCGAACGCGGCACACTCCCTTGGGCTGTACGATTACCACCCTCTCCATGGCGGTTCTGGAGCGTTACCGCTGTGGCCAGTGATTGAGCCTGTCTCCGGCTGACCTGAGTTTAAACATAAATAAAGCACCGCTGTCGCAGCCGGCAGAGCAGTGCGCGGCTCCTGACGGGAGGGTCGGACCACCCCTTGGAGGCGCACTTAGGGCGGTAAGTGCCCCCCGGGGGCGCAGCAATCGCGCTCTACAATGGCGCCGCGGCGCGCATCTGTCACTGCCGACGGTCCACAGGGTGGCGGATTCACAGCGGACCACCAGAGGACGCTGCTGATGAACAACTGCCGCTGCATTTCGCGGCCGCCCATATTCAATCTGCAGCGGAGTGTACGCCGCACAGAACTTCAACATCTAGATCTAAATACACTAATGAGGCAAAATATTATGACCCGTGCCGATAACCAGACTGAATAGCGCCTGAGACGATAGGGAAAAAATTAAGAGGAGCAGACATGGGAGATGAAATCATTATACGAGGGTGAGTCAAATGATAACCTTAAATATTTTTTTAAATATTATTTACTGTGCAGAAGTGGTAAAAAGCTGTATCACTTTTCAACATAATCTCCCCTACGCTCAATGCAAGTCCTCCAGCGCTTACGAAGTGCATAAATTCCTTTAGAAAAAAATTCTTCTACATCTACATTTATACTCCGCAAGCCACCCAACGGTGTGTGGCGGAGGGCACTTCACGCGCCACTGTCATTACCTCCCTTTCCTGTTCCAGTCGCGTATGGTTCACGGGAAGAACGACTGCCGGAAAGCCTCCGTGCGCGCTCGAATCTCTCTAATTTTACATTCGTGATCTCCTCGGAAAGTACAGGGTGATTCAAAAAGAATACCACAACTTTAGGAATTTAAAACTCTGCAACGAAAAGGCAGAGCTAAGCACTATCTGTCGGCGAATTAAGGGAGCTATAAAGTTTAATTTAGTTGTACATTTGTTCGCTTGAGGCGCTGTTGACTAGGCGTCAGCGTCAGTTGATGCTAAGATGGCGACCGCTCAACAGAAAGCTTTTTGTGTTATTGAGTACGGCAGAACTGAATCGACGACAGTTGTTCAGCGTGCATTTCGAACGAAGTATGGTGTTAAACCTCCTGATAGGTGGTGTATTAAACGTTGGTATAAACAGTTTACAGAGAATGGGTGTTTGTGCAAAGGGAAAAGTTCTGGACGGCCGAGAACGAGTGATGAAAATGTAGCACGCATCCAGCAAGCATTTGTTCGCAGCCCAGGAAAATCGACTCGCAGAGCTAGCAGAGAGCTGCAAATTCCACAATCAACTGTATGGTGAGTCCTACGAAAAAGGTTAGTTATGAAACCTGAACGTCAACTACCCGAGGCGATGGATCGGCCGCCAGGCAGCCCGTGACAGAGCACTTCATCACTGGCCTCCAAGAAGCCCTGATCTTACCCCCTGCGATTTTTTCTTATGGGGGTATGTTAAGGATATGGCGTTTCAGCCACCTCTCCCAGCCACCATTGATGATTTGAAACGAGAAATAACAGCAGCTATCCAAACTGTTACGCCTGATATGCTACAGAGAGTGTGGAACGAGTTGGAGTATCGTGTTGATATTGCTCGTGTGTCTGGAGGGGGCCATATTGAACATCTCTGAACTTGTTTTTGAGTGAAAAAAAACCTTTTTAAATACTCTTTGTAATGATGTATAACAGAAGGTTATATTATGTTTCTTTCATTAAATACACATTTTTAAAGTTGTGGTATTCTTTTTGAATCACCCTGTATAAGTAGGGGGAAGCAATGTATTCGATACCTCAACCAGAAACGCACCCTCTCGAAACCTGGACAGCAAGCTACACCGCGATGCAGAGCGCCTCTCTTGCCGAGTCTGCCACTTGAGTTTGCTAAACATCTCTGTAACGCTATCACGGTTACCAAATAACCCTGTGACGAAACGCGCCGCTCTTCTTTGGATCTTCTCTATCTCCTCCGTCAACCCAATCTGGTACGGATCCCATACTGATGAGCAATACTCAAGTATAGGTCGAACGAGTGTTTTGTAAGCCACCTCCTTTGTTGATGGACTACATTTTCTAGGGACTCTCCCAATGAATCTCAACCTGGTACCCGCATTACCAACAATTAATTTCATATGATCATTCCACTTGAAATCGTTCCGCACGCATACTCCCAGATATTTTACAGAACTAACTGCTACCAGTGTTTGTTCCGCGATTTTGGTAGTCCGCGCAACCACTCATGCACCGCGTGGTGTACCTCTTCATCAGAACGGAACTTCTTTCCTCCCGTTGAGTCTTTGAGTGGTCCAAACATATGGAAATCACTTGGGGCAAGGTCTGGTGAGTATGGAGGATGAGGAAGACACTCAAAATGCAGGTCTGTAATTGTTGCAACTGTTATAAGGGCAGTGTGGGGCCTCGCGTTGTCATGTTGCAAAAGGACACCTGCTAACAGCAATTCACGTCGTTTTGATTTGATTGCATGCCGGAGATGATTTTTTAGGAGATCTGTGTATGATGCACTGGTGACAGTGTTCCCTCTAGGCACGTAATGCTCCAAAATTACGCCTTTTTCGTCCCAAAAGAGAGTCAGCATAACCTTGCTTGCCAGCCGTGGTGGCCGGGTGGTTCTAGGCGCTTCAGTACGGAACCGCGCGACTGCTACTGTCGCAGGTTCGAATCCTGCCTCGAGCATGGATGTGTGTGATGTCCTTAGGTTAGTTAGGTTTAAGTAGTTCTAACTTCTAGGGGACTGATGACCTCAGATGTTAAGTCCCATAGTGCTCAGAGCCATTTGAACCATAACCTTCCTTACTGATGGTTCTGTTTGAAACTTCTTTGGTTTTGCTGATGACGAATGGCGCCATTCCTTGCTCCCAGTCTTCGTTTCCGATTGGTGGAAGTGAACCCAGGTTTCGTCCCCAGTAACGATTCTTGCAAGGAAACCATCACCTTCTCGTTCAAAGCGCCGAAGAAGTTCTTCACAAGCATCAACACGTCGTTCTCTCATTTCAGGAGTCAGCTGCCGTGGCACCCATCTTGCAGACACTTTGGGGAACTGGAGCACATCATGCACATTGTGGTGTGCTGACCCATGACTAATCTGTGAACACGCTGCAATGTCATTCAGTGTCACTCGGCGGTTTACTTTCACTATGGCTGCAACTGCTGCAATGTTCTGTGGTCACAACTCGTGGTGCCTGACCTGGACGAGGAGCATCTTCCACAGAAGTCACACCATTTGCGAACTTCCTACTCCATTCGTAGACTTGCTGCTGTGACAAACATACATTACCGTACTGAACCTTCATTCGCTGATGTTTTTCAATAGGTTTCACACCTTCACTGCGCAAAAAAACGAATAACAGAACGCTGTTCTTCCCTGGTGCAAGTCGCAAGTGGGGTGGCCATCTTTATACTGATACTGCGACGGTATGTGTGCATCTGCACTATGCTGCCACCTACAGGCCATTCTGCACGCTGTTTGTAGCACGTTTACCAACTTACAGGATAACGGCGCGAAATTTCGATTTGTTATTACAAATTCAAGGTTTTCATTTGACTCAACCTCGTATTAAGTTGGTGCATAAGTTCGTAGCGTTATTCCGTGAGTTTAATAAACGGAACAGGTACACTTAACAGAGACTTTAGTCATCAATAATATATTTTCCTTCACTGTTTATAACAATCTGCCACCGCTGAGTAATTTTCCGATTTCCGCGACTGTAGAAACTACGATGTTTTGAGGCGAAGAATTTGTCGAGGCATGTTTGGAGCGGAAAGGAAGTTCCTTGAAAGTTGTTCGACAGAGAGCGGAAAATGAGAAAATACGAGAACGCAAGATCAAGTGAATAAGGTGGGTGCATACTGACTTCCCAGCCCAACTCCTGTATAGTGTTTTCCGTCGACCTAGCAGAATGCGGGCGAGCGTTATTGTCGAGCAACATCGCTTGCTGGTCGTTGTTGTTGAAAAGCGTCGGCAAGACGTCTTAGTTGTTGACAATAAATGTTCAAATGTATGTGAAATCTTATGGGACTTGACTGCTAAGGTCATCAGTCCCTAAGCTTACACATTACTTAACCTAAATTATCCTAAGGACAGACACACACACTCATGCCCGAGGGAGGACTCGAACCTCCGCCGGGACCAGCCGCACAGTCCATGACTGCAGCGCCCGAGACCGCTCGGTTAATCCCGCGCGGCGAAAATAAATGCCAGCACTGGTGGTTACAGCTCTGGGAAGTAATTCGCAGTACACTACACCGACACTGTTCCACCAGTTGCTCAACGTTATCTTTTGTAGATGCGCACAGGTCTTTGTACGGGGAGCCGCTACTTCGTGTGAGCTCAGACATTTTCTTTTCCTTATGTTAGCTTAAGATACCATTTCTCCTCACAAGCAACAATAAAGGATACGAATGGTCGGCGTTGTTCACCACTCAGTTGATGTTGAGCTAGCAGAGATGCATATATGGCCACCCTCCGATTTATGATATTTTGGTTTAGATTATGTGGTACCCACATCCGAGTTTCTAACCTTGCCCATTCCATGCAAATGTCGCACGATTGTGGAATGATCGTAGTTCTCGAGTACACTGACATGGATCATATGGGTAATGCGTTTAAACTATCTTCATCAAATCTTGAAGACCTTCATGAATGTGGAGTGGCAGCGGCCTTGCCGCAGTGGCTGCACCGGTTCACGTGAGATCATCGAAGTTAAGCGCTGTCGGGCGTGGTCGGCACTTGGATGGGTGACCATCCAGGCCGCCGTGGGCTGTTGCTATTTTTCGGGGTGCACTCAGCTCCGTGATGCCAATTGAGGAGCTATTCGACCGAAAAGTAGCGGATTCGGTCAAGAATACCATCATCATGACCGGGAGAGCGGTGTGCTGATCCCATGTCCGTCCTATCCGCATCGTCCTCGGAGGATGACACAGCGGTTGGATGGTCCCGATGGGCCACTTGTGGCCTGTAGACGGAGTGGTATCATGAATGTGGAGAATCACTAAGGGGTAAAAACGACCCTTCGTAACACGAGAAAACTATCTTCGTGCCTTCCTATGTCGTATGGCATTATCCGCATACACGGCGTCTGCTGAACTGAAACGGAACAACGCGTCGAAAATACGACATTGCAGTACCTGTGTTATTCTGATTACTGTGCAAAGTTCCTTTGGACATGCATGTATGTTCAAAGGAAGTGTGCATTGTAATCAGAATAACACAGTCACTGCAATATCGTATTTATCTTGCGATACCGGGCAAGTGCCTTTCACGTACGACGGCTGACCTGCACGGGATCATACATAATGGATGTGCGAGTACAGGTCGTAGAAGCGTGGTTGATGACAAATGGAACTTTGTGTCTAGCCGTGAGTCGTGCTCTGATAGTCAAATGGTAAGCCGAACGCTCGCGATAAGCGGGAAATCCGGGATCGACCCCCGGTCCGGCACAAATTTTCATGTCCTCATTCTAGTCTACAACTGATGGTTGTCCTTATTCGCAATTACCCATTCATTTAATGTATATGTCTGAAGTGTTCCAATTACTCCACCCGGCACTCTATTTTCTAGCGCCCACAGCTCCGCTCACTATCCCCAAGTAACTTCGTATTCAGTTCACGTATTGTGCCATGGAAAAGGACTGTACGAATCCTAATCTCTCTCATCTTTTCCTCTCGATCCCTACGTGAGAGCCAGCCGCTGTGGCCGAGTGGTTCTCGGTGCTTCAGTCCGGAACCGCGCTGCTGCTACGGTCGCAGGTTCGAATCCTGCCTCGGGCATGGATGTGTGTGATGTCCTTAGGTTAGTTAGGTTTAAGTAGTTCTAAGTCTAGGGACCTGATGACCTCAGATGTTAAGTCCCATAGTGCTTAGAGCCATTTGAACCATTTGAACTCTACGTGAAATGTACGTTTCTGGCAGCACAATGTTTACCCGATAGGGTTTTGCGAGTACTACGTCATCTTGCTTTCAAAATTTCCAATTGAAGCTCTCCGTGTATTTCTATTACACTTTCGTACGAACGGCACCACATTTTTAAGATCTTAAAGTCGCATCTCTGAATTCCTTGAACATCTGTTGTCTTGGCTACTCGATAAAGGCTAAAACCACTGGAAAAATCTATGGAATAAGTTGCACTAGCATCATGTATTTTATTCTCTTCAAAAGAGGATTGCATTTTTCCAGAACCCTTACAACAAATCTAAATCTTCCATCGGCCTTCGCTGATACTCATTTGACGTGATCGTCCCACATCTACTTCTACATCTATACTCCGTAGATTGCTGTACGGCGTCCAGCAGAGGGAACATTATGTGCAACTGTCGCGTAGCCCTTTCCCTGTTCCAGTCGCGATGGATCTATGGAAGGACGACTGTAAACCTCCGTGTGATCTCGAATCTCTCTCTTGTTTTACATTTTTTTTCTTCTAAATACGTGTAGGTGGAAGCAATATGTTGGTTAGCCCACCCGGTTGGCCGTGCCGTCTAAGACACAGCTTTCTGGGCGGGAAGTAGCGCCTGGTCCCCGGCACGAATCGGCCTGGCGGATTTGTGTCGAGGTCCGGTGAACCGACCAGTCTGTGGATGGTTTTTAGGCGGTTTGGCATCTGCCTCGGCGAATGCGGGCTAGTTACCCTTATTCCGCCTCAGTTACATTATGTCGGCGATTGCTGCGCCAACAAGTTCTCCACGTACGTGTACACCACCATTACTCTACCACGCATACATAGGTGTTACACTCGTCTGGTTTGAGACGTTCTGTTGTGTACATAGTTCCGCGTAGTTTCCCACTAGAGCGCGCCCCGCTAAGCACAACAGCACAGGCGCAGCGCTCGTTCGTTTCCACACTACGAGATGGCGCTGTCTTAGAGACGGACCAAATTCTGCTTCCGTCGATCCGCGTATTAAAATGTAATGCAGCCAATGAGATTGCTGCTAAGTAGAACCTTTTCTCCTCGCGGATCACACTCGCGTAGTGATACCTGAACGCTCGAGGTATTATAACGAGTGTACAGACCTCCGTTTAGTCAGTCGGCATTAGTCTATAGTCAAGTTTCAGTTTGCGCCTAATAAGATTTCCATATTCCGATACATAGCCATGAAGATAATCGAATAGACACTTTGTCAAGTATCAGAGATATGTGAGAATAAGATTAACGACCAAGACCAAAGGAACTTCAGATTGTCAGTTGTAAACAGCATCCAGAATCAAGTTATGTAATGTCTATGCTTTTTATTATTTTAATAAATGTGTGTGAAAATTAATCAAGTTCTGTTTAAAGTTGGTCACCGTCAATCTGCTACTCTAAGCGTGCAAGTGGCATTTCTTTCGCCTGTCCTAACGGCAGAAGATAAACACGCCACGATAAGACCACGAGACATATTGCTGACACTCGGCTACTTCGTTAGAGCGACAAGTCAAATAATCTGATGGTGTGTGTACCGAAGGTCTTACAGTACGCACACCACACGTTCCCTGGGGGGTCCACCGGGCACCGAACTGCACAATAACCCTGGGTTCGGTGTGGGGCGGTGTAGGGGTGAAGTGGACTGCGGTAGTCGTCGTGAGGTGTGGACCACTGCGGCTGAAGCGGGGACGGAGCCTCTTCGTAGTTTCTAGGTCCCTGGTTAACATACAGTACAATATGTTGGTTGGCTCATCTACGAACGTACGCTGTCAAAATTTTAACATTACATCACACCGTGGTGCACAACGCCTCTCTTGCAGGGTCTGGCACTGGATTTAGCTGAACATCTCCGCGATACTTTCGCGCTTACTAAATGAACCTGTAACGAAATGTGCTGCTCTTTTTTGGATATGCTCCATTTCCTCTATCGATCCTATTTGGTACAGATCCCATACGGTCGAACGAGGGTTTTGTATACTACGTTCTTTGTGGGTGGCCTGAATTTCCTGAACATTCTTCCAACGAGGTCTGGCACCTACCGTTCCCACGATTAAGGTTATGTTATCGTTCCACTTTCAATAGCTTTGTACACACACTCCTAGACATTAAATGGATGTGACTGCTTCGAGTGGTTGTTCTGCCATGTATAGCTATACAGCAATGGGTCTCTCTGCCTATTTGTGCGCAACGTGTTACATTTTGTCAGTTAGCTTTTTTATGTGTTTGCATGTTGGTAGCGCTATGCAGCGTTATAGACTTCATTTTTATCACTGACAGCGCTGTGCACCCTCTGTAAGAGACTCTGTGGCTGGTCGGACTCTCAGTTAGGAGTTAATAGTTAGCAATGATGGAGGTTAGAATCTGTCTTAGTGGTGAAACGTCCCCTTAGAAAAATTATGAATTACTGTGCTGGTAAACTTTAACGTTATTTTGAAACAGCTGAACGTACTCAGACATTTCTCTCTTTACTTGTTCTGATCATCACTAAACTGACACACAATATTTTTTTTGCGCAACGCAATCTTTCAATAATTCCTACAAAACAATGGCCCTTAACAATAACCTATACTTTTCATGAATCACTTACCTCACAAAAATATTAGTTACTCGAACAACTGCAATACAACGAGCGCCAATACTGCCAGCTAAATAAAAGATTCTAACTACTGAAGGCACTAACTACTGATAGGCATAGTTGGCAAATGAAAGATTTTGATAGAGAACAAACAATGTACGAGGGCCGTTCAGAAAGTAACCTCCGGTTGATTTAAAAAAATACACCAAGTTAAATAAAAATATTTTAATATATACATCTTACAACTACATCTTTGCACTATTTTTCTACATAGTCTCCATAGCGATTGAGGCACTTATCGTATCTCTTCACAAGCTTTGAAATTCCCTCTGCATAAAAATCACCCGCTTGTGCCTGGAGCCAGCCTGTGACCGCATCTTTGCGCTCTTCGTCGTCATCAAACCGCTGTGACCCGAGCCATTTCTTCAAATGCATGAAGAGGTGATAATCACTTGGCGCCAGGTATGGGCTGTAAGGTGGATGGTTGATAACGTCCCACTTGAAGGACTCAAGAAGGGCCGTTGTTCTGCGAGCAGAGTGAGGACGGGCGTTATCGTGCAAAAAAACGATACCGGAAGTCAGCATACCACGGCGTTTGTCCTGTATAGCCCGTCGTAACTTTTTTATTGTTTCACAGTACACGTCTTGATTAATGGTCGTACCACGTTCCATGAATTCAACCAACAACACCCCTTTGGCATCCCAAAACACCGTTGCCATCAGTTTTCTGGCAGAAAAATCTTGCGAGGCTTTTCTTGGTTTGGTAGGCGAATTTGAATGTGCCCACATCTTTGATTGTTCTTTTGTCTCAGGGTTCACGTACTTAATCCAGGTTTCGTCACCGGTCACGATTCTGTTTAACAATGGTTCTCCTTCGTCCTCATAACGTGACAGAAAGTCTAATGCAGAGGCCATTCTTTGAGTTTTGTGGTGGTCGGTAAGAATTTTGGGCACCCATCGTGCACAGAACTTACGGTAACCCAATCTTGCTGTCACTATCTCGTACAAGAGAGTCTTAGAAATCTGTGGAAAACCAGTAGACAACTCCGACATTGAGAAACGTCTATTTTCACGAACTTTTGCATCAACTGTCTGAACGGGTTCGTCAGTCACCAATGATGGTCTACCACTCCTCTCTTCATCATGAACGTTTTCTCGTCCACTTTTAAATAAACGTACCCATTCACGGACAACTCCTTCACTCATAACTCTTGGTCCGTACACGGCACAAAGCTCACGATGAATAGCTGCTGCAGAATATCCTTTGGCTGTAAAAAACCTTATGACAGCACGCACTTCACATTTGGCGGGGTTTTCTATTGCAGCACACATTTCAAACTGCCACAAAAACTAAACTAGCGCAGGTACGACGTTCACTCGACCACGGCTTGATGCCGACTGACCTGTTGAGTGCGTGAACGCACAGATGGCGTCGCTACTCCCCCCACAACCCGCACTGTGACCAATCGGAGGTTACTTTCTGAACCGCCCTCGTATTTACCTTAATAATGTACAAAAGTCATCATATATGTATATCTATCAATTCATGACATCCATCTTTTTCAAATTTCCTTTTTCTGGCGGACACACGTCCAGATCGTCCGCTTATAGTGACCTCTCAAAACTCTGGCATTTCTCTCGCCACATACACCACTGCTGGCGGCTCACCTCCAACTGCACAACGCTACGCGCTGGTCCCATCCTACTGCCCAACACTACAATGAGTCCAGCCAGCCACAGACTGCACACAGCACAGTCAGTGATTTTCATACAGAGCGCTACGTGGCGTTACCAACATAAAAACCTAACAGGTCAGCAACTGGAAGCAGTTAATTCCATAAATTATCTGGGAGTATGCATTAGGAGTGATTTAAAATGGAATGATCATATAAAGTTGATCGTCGGTAAAGCAGATGCCAGACTGAGATTCATTGGAAGAATCCTAAGGAAATGCAATCAGAAAACAAAGGAAGTAGGTTACAGTACACTTGTTCGCCCACTGCTTGAATACTGCTCACCAGTGTGGGCTGCGTACCAGATAGGGTTGATAGAAGAGATAGAGAAGATCCAATGAAGAGGAGCGCGCCTCGTTACAGGATCATTTAGTAATCGCGAAAGCGTTACGGAAATGATAGATAAACTCCAGTGGAAGACTCTACAGGTGAGACGCTCAGTAGCTCGGTACCGGCTTTTGTTGAAGTTTCGAGAACATACCTTCTCCGAGGAGTCAAGCAGTATATTTCTTCCTCCTACTTATATCTCGCGAAGAGACCATGAGGATAGAATCAGAGAGATTAGAGCCCATACAGAGGCATACCGACAATCCTTCTTTCCATGAACAATACGAGACTGGAATAGAAGGGAGAACCGATAGAGGTACTCGAAGTACCCTCCGCCACACAGCGTCAGGTGGCTTGCGGAGTATGGATGTAGATGTAGATGTAGACAGCCTACTTACAGCGGGAGTGGACGGTCTGGACGTGTGTCCATCATGCAGATTTAATATTGGTTGGACATGGATTGTAAAATGTGGGTAATGGAATTGTTGACGATTATATAATTTTTGGAACTGCATGTCACGGACGATTATATAATTTTTGGAACTAGACGCCACATGATTAAGGTAAAATCTGCTAAATACATTGTTTGTTTTGCAACAAAATCTTTGCTTTGTTGACCACTTGCCTATTTGTAGTTAGAGCCTACAGCAGTTAGGATCTTTTCATTTAGCTGGCTGTATACCTGCTGTATTTGCTGTATTAAGTGTCATGAAAATTTTCTGTGAGGTAAATGACTTATGAAAGGTATGGATTATTGTTAGGATTTCCTCTAATTCAGTACCATTCTTTTTTGTTAATTCATAGTCAGATTTCGTTATCCTTGTATATTGTGGGCTATTAATGAATAGAGTAAGTTTGAGCTGTATTTGTCAGGGAAAATTCTGTATACCAGTGTTCAAACCATAAAGACAAGCAAAGTTACAGTACGTTCAGTTGCACTCAGCAGTTTTAGAAGGTTCAGTTGAAAAAGCAATTTAAGCAAAAAAAATTATTTGGAAGTTTCACCTATCGACAGTTAGCCACTGATTGTTGTTGTTGTGGTCTTCAGTCCTGAGACTGGTTTGATGCAGCTCTCCATGCTACTCTATCCTGTGCAAGCTTCTTCATCTCCCAGTACCTACTGCAACCTACATCCTTCTGAATCTGCTTAGTGTATTCATCTCTTGGTCTCCCTCTACGATTTTTACCCTCCACGCTGCCCTCCAATGCTAAATTTGTGATCCCTTGATGCCTCAAAACATGTCCTACCAACCGATCCCTTCTTTTAGTCAAGTTGTGCCACAAACTTCTCTTCTCCCCAATCCTATTCAATACCTCCTCATTAGTTACGTGATCTACCCACCTTATCTTCAGCATTCTTCTGTAGCACCACATTTCGAAAGCTTCTATTCTCTTCTTGTCCAAACTAGTTATCGTCCATGTCTCACTTCCATACATGGCTACACTCCATACAAATACTTTCAGAAACGACTTCCTGACACCTAAATCTATACTCGATGTTAACAAATTTCTCTTCTTGAGAAACGCTTTCCTTGCCATTGCCAGTCTACATTTTATATCCTCTCTACTTCGACCATCATCGGTTATTTTACTCCCTAAATAGCAAAACTCCTTTCCTACTTTAAGTGTCTCATTTCCTAATCTAATTCCCTCAGCATCACCCGATTTAATTTGACTACATTCCATTATCCTCGTTTTGCTTTTGTTGATGTTCATCTTACATCCTCCTTTCAAGACACTGTCCATTCCGTTCAACTGCTCTTCCAAGTCCTTTGCTGTCTCTGACAGAATTACAATGTCATCGGCGAACCTCAAAGTTTTTACTTCTTCTCCATGAATTTTAATACCTACTCCGAATTTTTCTTTTGTTTCCTTTACTGCTTGCTCAATATACAGATTGAATAGCATCGGGGAGAGGCTACAACCCTGTCTCACTCCTTTCCCAACCACTGCTTCCCTTTCATGCCCCTCGACTCTTATAACTGCCATCTGGTTTCTGTACAAATTGTAAATAGCCTTTCGCTCCCTGTATTTTACCCCTGCCACCTTCAGAATTTGAAAGAGAGTATTCCAGTCAACATTGTCAAAAGCTTTCTCTAAGTCTACAAATGCTAGAAACGTAGGTTTGCCTTTTCTTAATCTTTCTTCCAAGATAAGTCGTAAGGTCAGTATTGCCTCACGTGTTCCAACATTTCTACGGAATCCAAACTGATCTTCCCCGAGGTCGGCTTCTACCAGTTTTTCCATTCGTCTGTAAAGAATTCGCGTTAGTATTTTGCAGCTGTGACTTATTAAACTGATAGTTCGGTAATTTTCACATCTGTCAACACCTGCTTTCTTTGGGATTGGAATTATTATATTCTTCTTGAAGTCTGAGGGTATTTCGCCTGTCTCATACATCGTGCTCACTAGATGGTAGAGTTTTGTCATGACTGGCTCTCCCGAGGCCATCAGTAGTTCTAGTGGAATGTTGTCTACTCCCGGGGCCTTGTTTCGACTCAGGTCTTTCAGTGCTCTGTCAAACTCTTCACGCAGTATCTTATCTCCCATTTCGTCTTCATCTACATCCTCTTCCATTTCCATAATATTGTCCTCGAGTACATCTCCCTTGTATAAACCCTCTATATACTCCTTCCACCTTTCTGCCTTCCCTTCTTTGCTTAGAACTGGGTTTCCATCTGAGCTCTTGATATTCATACAAGTGGTTCTCTTCTCTCCAAAGGTGTCTTTAATTTTCCTGTAGGCAGTATCTATCTTACCCCTAGTGAGACAAGTCTCTACATCCTTACATTTGTCCTCTAGCCATCCCTGCTTAGCCATTTTGCACTTCCTGTCGATTTCATTTTTGAGACGTTTGTATTCCTTTTTGCCTGCTTCATTTACTGCATTTTTATATTTTCTCCTTTTATCATTTAAATTCAATATTTCTTCTGTTACCCAAGGATTTCTATTAGCCCTCGTCTTTTTACCTACTTGATCGTCTGCTGCCTTCACCACTTCATCCCTCAGAGCTACCCATTCTTCTTCTACTGTATTTCTTTCCCCCATTCCTGTCAATTGTCCCCTTATGCTCTCCCTGAAACTCTCTACAACCTCTGGTTCTTTCAGTTTATCCAGGTCCCATCTCCTTAAATTCCCACCTTTTTGCAGTTTCTTCAGTTTCAATCTGCAGTTCATAACCAATAGATTGTGGTCAGAATCCACATCTGCCCCAGGAAATGTCTTACAATTTAAAACCTGGTTCCTAAATCTCTGTCTTACCATTATATAATCTATCTGAAACCTGTCAGTATCTCCTGGCTTCTTCCATGTATACAGCCTCCTTTCATGATTCTTGAACCAAGTGTTAGCTATGATTAAGTTATGCTCTGTGCAAAATTCTACAAGGCGGCTTCCTCTTTCATTCCTTCCCCCCAATCCATATTCACCTACTATGTTTCCTTCTCTCCCTTTTCCTACTGACGAATTCCAGTCACCCATGACTATTAAATTTTCGTCTCCTTTCACTACCTGAATAATTTCTTTTATCTCGTCATACATTTCATCTATTTCTTCTTCATCTGCAGAGCTAGTTGGCATATAAACTTGTACTACTGTAGTAGGCATGGGCTTTGTGTCTATCTTGGCCACAATAATGCGTTCACTATGCTGTTTGTAGTAGCTAACCCGCACTCCTATTTTTTTATTCATTATTAAACCTACTCCTGCATTACCCCTATTTGATTTTGTATTTATAACCCTGTAATCACCTGACCAAAAGTCTTGTTCCTCCTGCCACCGAACTTCACTAATTCCCACTATATCTAACTTTAACCTATCCATTTCTCTTTTCAAATTTTCTAACCTACCTGCCCGATTAAGTGATCTGACATTCCACGCTCCGATCCGTAGAACGCCAGTTTTCTTTCTCCTGATAACGACGTCCTCTTGGGTAGTCCCCGCCCGGAGATCCGAATGGGGGACTATTTTACCTCCGGAATATTTTACCCAAGAGGACGCCATCATCATTTAATCATACAGTAGAGCTGCATGTCCTCGGGAAAAATTACGGCTGTAGTTTCCCCTTGCTTTCAGCCGTTCGCAGTACCAGCACAGCAAGGCCGTTTTGGTTAATGTTACAAGGCCAGATCAGTCAATCATCCAGACTGTTGCCCCTGCAACTACTGAAAAGGCTGCTGCCCCTCTTCAGGAACCACATGTTTGTCTGGCCTCTCAACAGATACCCCTCCGTTGTGGTTGCACCTACGGTACGGTCATCTGTATCGCTGAGGCACGCAAGCCTCCCCACCAACGGCAAGGTCCATGGTTCATGGGGGGAGCCACTGATTAGAACTTAGTTATTGTTTACTGCTAGCGGGTAATTGTATATGGAGTTTCCTTTGTAGTTGTAGTTTCTTATTGTTGTACTATACTGTAATGAACAAAGCAATAGCGTTATGCATGTGGATTTGCACCAAGTATTTCGCAGTCGCTTTTGCAACTAATTAGATATTGACTATTTTCAGTGCTATTTTAGTGTGTCTTCCCGTTTTTGCTTTTCAGATTGTATTTTTTCTGTGTTATCGTGTGAAATACTGTGATAATCATGGCGTGTGACAACCAGGCTGAAAGCAAATTGAGAAATGGCAGTGACGACGAGCGTAGCTTGTTAGTATCACCTTGTAAGGAATTGACAAACGTTCAAGACATTAATTTGATAATTTTGCATAGGGGCATGGACCAGGTAGTAAATAGCGGTGCAGAAAGTGAAACAATCAGTGAACACGGAAATATTGTCGATCGATCGGTCGGTAACTGTTCGGCCCAGGAATGCGAAACAACAGAACAAAATCTTGCAAATACCGTAGATTTAGGTTTTGCATCACTACATTTTCCTCAATTAAGTCAAGACACATTTTCTGCTTTTCAAAATATGAATGTTGCCGGTGCAAACTCACTGACGAAAAACACAATGGAACATGTTTCACTCACTCTAATTGATATTGCTATTAATTCAAAAAAAGAAACAAAGACAGCAACAATTAGAACAAAATCAGAAACTAACAGACCAAAAGTTAGACACAATGGTACAAAATCTGAAACGAATACTGCAACACCTCGAAAAATTTAACACAATTGAACAACCACATGAACAAACACGTGAAGGTTTAACCGCTGAGACACTCGGAATCGAATCGAGGTAAAAACACAAATTTGCGAACATTTCCAGCCTACCTTTTCGCGACATGAAGACACGTTATAGAATCCTGAAGCTGACATAAAATAATTGCACATTATTGTACATGAAAAGTACGCCACCTTGCAGGATAAAATTGACTCAGTTGCATCTACCGATACGATCATGCAACATGTAAAAAATCGGGAAAACCTTAAGGACACAGTACGTACCATTACGACACAAAAGTCACACGGCAATAATATATGGTATTTCGGAGATCTTGAAAAGAGTCGGTAAGGTACAGCGAGCCTTGAGAAGGGACCGCCGACACGACGTAAGAATGACAGATTTGCGCCCCGGCGACACAATGACTTTGACTATAAGTTCTTTATCACAAAGCATAAATTCAGAACATTCAAGAATTCTAATAATGATATACATCCACAGGCTTGGCTTTATCAATTTTCTTACTGTTTCCCTCCTAATTGTTCATCAGAGCGATAAAAAATTAACAAAAGATTATGCCACATTTCTCGTGTAAAATCGTTTATAGTGAAATAATTTGCTATCTGACTTAGTCGTTGCTATTAAATTTACGCTTTGTCACATTTCGTATGCAGCGATGTTTTGAAATTAACTATCTAGTCAACAAAAAAAATGGTTCAAATGGTTCTGAGCACTATGGGACTTAACATCTATGGTCATCAGTCCCCTAGAACTTAGAACTACTTAAACCTAACTAACCTACGGACATCACACAACACCCAGCCATCACGAGGCAGAGAAAATCCCTGACCCCGTCGGGAATCGAACCCGGGAACCCGGGCGTGGGAAGCGAGAACGCTACCGCACGACCACGAGATGCGGGCATCTAGTCAACAACCTATGGAGCTTATTAAGACAGTAATTTTACAAGTCCACTTTTATGGGGAACACACGACTCAGTCTTATTGTGTGTACATTTTTGCTTGTTAGTTGCACAATTACGTCACGACTATAAAGTCCACATTCTTGGAACATATACTGATAATGAGGTTTCGCTGCAACATTTTGGTTTACTTGAAAAGACATTTTTATTTAAAGTACTTTCTGAGAGGTCACTGATGACAGAGTATTCGGTTTGCTTGACAGCTGCACGATTATACTACGACGCTACTTAGGAGTGACACAATCTTCATTATTGTTTTTGCGCTGTATCTGTTTTATGTCTGCGCCGTTTTTGTACGTTCTTCTAGAAAGTAAAACATATTTTGGTAATGAATTTTATGGCATAGCTACAATGGGACAGGTATTTTTCGTAACACAACAATACGTTACAGTATAGTACTTTCAAGGTCACGGCAACAAACGTAATAACTACGACATTTATATGCATAGTACTTTACTTTTGTATAGAACAAGGTAAGTACATTGATTTTTGGAGACGTTTGGTTACGAACGACGATAACTACGACACTTGGTACATTTTTACCGTTAGCCAATGATAGAAATTAACATATAGCAAGAAGCATAGCATAGCTTAGCGCTATAGGACATGCATTTGAGAGATTAATTTTTGTACTAGGAACATTTTTAGAAATATTTTTGAATTACAATGATACAGAGAAGGTTTTCGGCGATACATTTCATTCCGCAGTTTTAATCTGTAACATCTGAGGTATAATTACATTATCCCTCATGGGGGTACGCCTGCTTTGTGTACTATTCGTGTGGCAAGTGAAAGGAGCCCTAGCTAATATGGTATTTGCTTATACAATTTTATACATCGGTACCACATTTCTCTAACACAGAATTACACAGCTACCTGGTCATTTGACTGAGAGGAATAAACTTTTTTACTACGTCTCTGACACATATTTACTTAGTTACACAGTTGAATTACTTTGCACTTATGAAATTGTACTTCGTCTGCATTTTGTGAACTATTCACATATGTTTTCGGAACCGTTGTGAAACTGTGAGAGCTTGGAGAGAGGTATATTGTATGGGATAATGATTTTTGAAGTACGTTTGAGGTAGATGACACTACTGAAACAAGCAGAGAGGATTTTTTTAAGGTTTGGAGATTGCTGGAGGATGCTACGACGATTTTGAGATTTGTTTGATGTATTATGATGATATTATTACGACGACCATGTGTATTATGAGGTTGAAATATGTTTATGGTCAATAAGGTGATTCTATATGAGGAATGTGATCATGCTGCGTGTTTATACGTATATGAATAATGAGTAGGGGTTAGGGATTCTGGTTTGTGTTCTGGTTTGTGAAGAAAAATGTTGGAAACCAAGAATTGTGCTTTAAGCGTTATGAAAAGTGAGTATATATGTGAATGTGAGTACCAGAATGCCGACGGAAATTTTTGAACACAGTTATTGATGAGTTTTCGTTTCTACACACTTCTCCTGCAATTTTTCAACCTGTGAAATTTTTGATTTGTATCAAACTTTTATTGTAGCTCAAACTGCTATCATAAATTTTTCGGGAAAGAGTGTATGTAACCTTGACGAAATGCTGTGCTGCACCCAGCTGCGAGCTAGCATTCTGGAAAAACCCATTGAGGTGTTGCCTTCCAACTTTAAATGACATCGCGTAAGCCTGTGCGAAGCACGCCGCACTCCCATAACTGCGAGCACATCTGTAGAAAAGAGAGGCCATTGATCTCGTTGTCGACATTTCTTTGCAGAACGCACCATAAACACAACGCACTACTACTTCGAAACATATGCTTACACTTTGAAGCTTGTACTTTATGCTTATGAAGTGATGAGAAATATTCTTACGTCTACACATCTGATGACAAGTGTCTTTCTGCTAGAGTTGAGAGAATTTTTACTGACTTATGAAATGTCATATGCAGGTGAATGACGTTTTTATGCTTTGCTTTGTACATATTTGCTTATTTTACTTGAAATATAGTTTCTAGCTCCCCTGCAGCAATGATTTTATAAAATAAATTTCAATACATATGCTAATGTAAACACTTTCTGTCTACAGATCCATTAAATAATAATTATGTGATCCACCTTCTTAAAAAGAAGAACACTTGGAAAGGAAAGAACAATAAGGAAAAGGGGTTAGCAACAGGAATTGCATTCGTAATTTTCTTTTCAAGGACTTGGTAATTTTTTGGTAGTTGTTGTTGTGCACCACGCCAGTGTTAAAATGTGACATATACATTAAGATGTGAATGGACATTTCCCTTATCTGCATTGCTGTCTTTATGTGTAATATTTTTTCTGCTTGTGCTTTCTTATGTTTATGTATAAGTTATTACATTTACTGCTGCTATTTGTCAGGCATTGTCCTACTGAATTTTACTTTGTATTACAGTATTAAGCTAGTTTTACCAATGATTATTTTTCTTGTTTGCTGCATATTGCCTTATATTAGTTGCAATGTTGCATTTGCTTTGCTAATTTAGATATGCTGACGCTTGCTTTGCCAATTTGCATTTTTGTCATTGTTGTTTGTGTTAATTGTTTTGTGCTGCTGCATTGACTCATTCTCCAGTTTATGTATCGGAGCTCAGTAGATTTAAGTTAGTTTAAGAAAGGGTATGCTTTACAAGAAAATGAGCTGTGATGAGTTGGAAGAAATGCATTGAGAAGCTGTAAGAAAAAGGTTTGGCCAAAGAGTATTGTACGATTAGGAACAAATATTGTGACTACAGGTTTAGATAGGACTTTCTTTTGGGAACAAATGTTGAACTAAGGGAGATCTCTGAGAATTAAAAGAAGCAGTTTTGGCTGAAAGTCATGGAGGGATCAGCATGAAGGATATTACTGAAAGGAGAAAAATGAGAAAGAAGTATACAACGCTCACCACAAGTAGGGCAGTACCAAATGTTACACCGAAAACAGCGCCTCTCCTTTCCTTTTGTGTTATCCCGCTATGTGTTTATGTGTACCCTTGTGTGTCTGTGTTCTTCCTGTCTCTGTGTGTTTACCTGATAAAATTAATTTGGTAGAACTTTTTTTCCTTCTAATACTAAGCTGCATTCACTATAATGAGGAATACTGTTGTTCTCAAATCTAATCTGTCTTGGTAACATGTTCTTTACTTTGGGAAGATGTTTAGACATTTTTATTCTGTTATGTTTCCTTTTAATGCTTATGTGTCAAGTTAATGTTTCTAAGGATATTATCATTTTTGATTTATTTACTTGTGAGATAATTCCTGTAGTACTCATGTAAATGTTTATTTCTATTCTTTTGTAAAGCCTGTATTACTACAAATGTTACCTGTATTATCATGTTCTTTACTGTAATGATGTTTTCTTTACCTTTGTAATTGTATTCTTATGCTGTAATATTGTAATTGTATAGACAGCCGTTCTTCATGTTAAATAAATAGTAGGGATTCATTTTACTGCACACATTTGTCTGTTGGTCATACTATATGTATAAAATCTCAGTGGTTATATGACTGTGTTAGTGCATGCACGTGTGTTGATAATTCAGCAAGGGACTGGTTAACAGCATTGCTGGTTCTAAGGATACTGCAAAAAAAAAAAAAAGTGAGTGTCAAGTGCTGGTTCATGGATTTGCTATATTATCCTCAAGACTCTTCAACTGTAATTGTGCACCCGCACAGTCGCAATGGATTGCTGCTCGCTGTCTCTACAGGGACTACAGTGGGTCTATAAGGAATACTGTGGATGTGCTCTGTGGTGACCTACTAATTCTACCAGTATTATTCAAGACTTCGACTGATTCTGCTGTGGGTCTGCTCTGTTGTGGCCCATTACCAATCTTCATGTCAAGAGTCAGCACTGTGTTTACGTTTTGAGGAAAACACTACTTCTTCAAGACTGCATGGAAGTCCACTACTTACGTGTGCATTTTCTTTTACTACTCAGACTTTGCGCATAAAACTTTCATAGACTTTTCTTCTAATGAATGATTAGGACTGTGTTTAGGGACTGTGAGGACAATTCTTTCTTTATTGACCAACAGTATATTACTAATTTTGTGCATCTGATCTATTTGATATCGTTAATATAAAAAAAGATTTTAACAACTTTGTATTGGCTACTGCCCAAAAGACTTCGTACATTTTTTTTTTTTTTTTTGAGACTAGCAGGGGGGTTATGTAAGTAGCCTGTTAATATGTTTGTATGTTGGCAGCGCTATGCAGCGCTATAGACTTCATCAATATCTCTGACAGCACTGTGCGCCGTCTGTAAGAGACTGTGTGGCTGGTCGGACTCGCTGTTAGTAGTGATGGAGGTTAGAAACAGTGTTAGCGGAAGTGGACGGTCTGGACGTGTGTCCGTCAAGGAGATTTAAAATTGGTTGGACATGTATTGTAAAATGTGGGTAATGGAATTATTATCGATTATACAATTTTTGGAACTGGATGTCACATGATTAAGGTAAAATCTGCTAAATACATTGTTTGCTATGCAACAAAATCTTTCCTTTGCTAGACACATGCCTATTAATAGTTAGAGCCTACTGTAATTACATTTCTTTATTTAGCTGGCTGCATACTTACTGTATTTGTTGTAGTTCGTGTCATGAAGATTTTCTGTGAGGTAAGTGACTTATGAAATGTACGGCTTATTGTTAGGATTTCTTCTAATTCAGGGCCATTCTTTTGTATTAATTAATAGTCAGATTGCGTTTGTATATTCTTGGTCATAAATGAACAGAATAAGTTTGGGCCGTATTTGTCAGGGAAAATTCTGTAGGTCAGTGTTACGATAAAGACAAACACTCAGCAGTTTTAGAAGGTTCAGTTGCATTCAGCGATTTAAGTAAAAAATTATTTATAAGTTTCAGTTTGTCTATGTTAGGGCTCATCTGCGAATCCCGTGCTCCAAGCGTCGATCCTCTGTAAGGCTTCCCCCATTTCAGTACAATGTTCGGGCTTTGAGAATTTTCTATGTATAACAGCATCGTTCGCGTAAAGCCTCATGGAATGTTACCCAGTAGATCATTTATATATATTAGGAAAAGTAATGGTCTTATAACACTCCCTTGGGCCATGCCCGAATTTACTTTTACGTCTCAAGACTTCTGTCCGTTGAGAATGACATGCTGTGTTGTTTACTACAAACTTCTCAATCTAGTCGCACAGTTAGCCTGATAGCCGGCATGTGTCGAATGCCTTCCGGAAGTTTGGGCGCCTACACTCCTTCTTTATAAATCTCATGGACGAATAGAGCTATCTGGGTTTCACACGATCGTTTTTCTCGGAACTATTTTGGATTTTTTCAGGGGAGATTCTCTGTCTTCAGAAATATCATAATACGCGAGCTTAAACGTGTTTTGAAATTCTACAACACACCGACGTCATAGATATTGGCCTATGATTTTGCTCGTCTCTTCAACACCTTTCTTAAAAACAGGAAACATTTGTCCTTTTTTTTCACCAGGAACTCTTCTCCAGCCCCCTGTAAGGTGTCAGGCAAATCCAACACCTTCCATGAAAACCCTGACATGATAGGCAAATCCAGTAGTATGTCACATAGCTCCGAATAAACCGTGACATTAAATTAACCAAAGTAATACGAGTAACGAGTGAGCAAATGGAATACCACAGACTAACACAAGAACGCCTAAATGCATGTCATACTTTCCCACCGTGAAACAGACGCAGTTCCTAGGGGAGAAACGAGAACAGAAGCCGAGAGGAGAACCGTGTTAAGCTAGAAGGCCCTACAATAAGGGCCGGACACCCACATCTCCGGCCGACCGCCAAGACCACCCCCCAGCCCATGTTAAAAGATAGAGCCCTCCAGAAGAACAGTATAGATCTTACGATAACACTAAAAGGGCCACACCAGCTGCAAATTTTAGCGTGAGACTATACGCGTCTCTGTTACGTTGCAAACGTTAAAAACATTGCCCCACCACAAAAAGTATAACGTTTCTCATTGGATAGACAGAAGTTTTGTAGGCGGAGCTTAAGGATAACATTGAGACCCTGATTGGTCAGTTAAAAACACAGCCAGACAGCTTTTCTAAAACCAACTTCGGTAAATTGTAGTAAGGAGAAGTTAGAAAGAGTTGCTTCCGAGACGGCGAGGTGTGTGGAGCTGCGCCGCCCGCCGCCCCATGACGCTGCCTAACCAACGACAAGGTAATGAATGCACGCGATGCCGCATAAGAGTCATAAGGCTTCACTCAGAACTGCAGAAGTCTCATCTGTTACATCCCTTTTTACGTAATACTAGTGTCGATCGTCAATTAAACTTCGTGGTATTCACATTTGCTATTAGAAGTTAAAAATCTGAAACGCGATGATTTTTCTGTTATATAATTATTGAGAAGCCACATCAGCCACTTTAATTTACAAGTTAAATAAGTAATTAAAGATAATTGAAAGTCTCTGTAGACCATTTTTGATAGTTTTCTCTTTTATGAAACTTAATTTAAACCTAGATTATAGATGTGATATGGCATAGGTCATCCTTCGATCCATTGTAGAACTTGGAAACCCATTCAGGGAATATTCGTTCACATTTTTGTTGAACGCAGTTGCTTTTTATCATCCTGTATTAAAATATTTCCTTTTATGAATAGCGCAATTTATAAACAATGTTTTGTGAGTAGAATAAAAATTCCAATGGTAACCTTAACTGCTTTTTCGACGTTATTTTACCAGCTAACTAAAAATAGGAAAGCCTTGAACCCCTTCCACTAAATTTAGTTAGTATTAAGATTCTTTTACAGGGAGTGCAGTGGAGCTGACGCTGAAATCATTAAGTATTTAGTTATATCATCGCTAGTCTCACTGAACTCTTCTGAACTCTACATGTTATGTGTGGTCTGGCGTCTCCTTACCAGCAACAGGTCCCAGGTTCAAACTAGTCAATTCCCTAAAAAACACGCTCAGAGCGTCGTTGCGCGGAAGTGGTAGGGAGACACGACTTAGAACAAACAGACACCACGCAGAATGTTAGAGCCCTAAGCTACATTGACGCCGGAAGAGTTGTTACACATAGTACCCTCTACGTAAAATCGTATTTTCATCCCATCAAGTGCAATGACCTTCCCGGTACTGAGAGATTTCAGTTGCTTGTCTATTGCATGGTCACTTATTTCGATACCTGTCATTTCGTCCTTCGTGTGATCCTTCGTGTGACGATTTCAAGGAGAAATCGCAATACGATCTTCGTTAGTGAAATATTTTAGGAGAAAAACAGTTCATATTATGACATTCTCTGTGTCATCCTCCGTTTCGATGCTATTATGGCCACAAAGTGTCTGAACATATGGCTTCGATCCGTTTACTGACTTCAAACCAAAACTTCATAGGACTTTCTGTCAAGTCGGTAGATAGAATTTTACTTTCGAATTCGTTGAACGCTTAATGCCCGGCTCTCTTTAGGCTAATTTTGGTTTAGTTAAGATTCAGTTTGTTTGTGAGGCTCTGGCTACGATTTAACTTGCAGTGAAGGTCTCTATGCTTTCGTAGCAGCTTCCCAGTACGGCTGTCGAACCACGGCGGGCCTTTCGAGCCCTCCCAACTTGAACTCACGCCCTTGAACTTTCCTCACTAATGCTCAACAATTCGACGGTTCTGGTGATGGATTTTTTCATATTGATCGCTCAGATAAACTGATATCTGTTTTTGTCGCTCTTCGAAAACAGAAATAGCTTTCTACCTTTATTTACATTGCTATTCACAGCCGAATTCAGTGATACACAAACGACCTCAATGATCAATGATTCCCTGTTCTACGCTCAGTAGGTAAGTTCGGGCCTGTTGGTAACCTCGTGATCTGATGTGTTACCTTCACTGCTGGCTCCCTAATTATCTGCTCCAGATGATTTTCGGATAAGGCATTCAGAACAATTTCCATGTAGTTTGTTAGTATTACTTCTAGATATCTTCACGATGTAACGCTTAACGCGTGATCCACCAGTCTTGTAGTCGGACACTATAAGATCTTTTTCTTCGTTATAGGCTTTATCTTATATTTATAAACGTTTAAAGAGGGCAAACTAAAATTTCGTTGTGGGGATTGGGTTGGGTTGTTTGGGGGAAGAGACCAAACTGTGAGGTCATCGGTCTCATCGGATTAGGGAAGGACGGGGAAGGAAGTCGGCTGTGCCCTTTCAAAGGAACCATCCCGCATTTGCCTGGTGCGATCTATGGAAAACACGGAAAACCTAAATCAGGATGGCCGGACGCTGGACTGAACCGTCGTCCTCCCGAATGCGAGTCCAGTGTGCTAACCACTGCGCCACCTCGCTCGGTATTTCGTTATGAATCGGCGCTCAAACGACAGGACTTCCTTATCGAGTACAATGTTATACCCGTTTAAGCTGTTCGAGGTATACAATAAATCCTTCTTGTATTTCGAAAAGAGAGAAAATGTTATTCACTAAACTATTCAGAGCTATCATTCATAACCCGAGGTTCCTGCTCCAACAGGAAAAGGATCGAAGAAAGACTTTACTTTTAAGTGTGTAACAAACATAAGATAATGCCAAACACACACCAAAAGTATGATTTCTTAATTTACTTCGATGTGCAAAATGGTCTCTATTATTACTAACAATACAACCGGTTATTTGTATTTATATTCTTTGTATATGGTTGTTATTTCGAGAGCGTGCTTCTTTTTTGTCCCCCATCTACGCGGCTAGGATCTGACATGGTTAATTTAAGGCATGGCCAAATGCCCTCCCTGTGCTGATCCCCCAACCCCTCCCCCCTCCCCCCCTCTCCACCATCCCGGTAGGAAATGTGTGCACCCTGAGTGTATGTGTGCAGTGTTGTGCATGTGCAAGTGTGCGAGGGCTTTCTAAGTGTTTACGAATCGCATACCTGAACTAGACCCTGGGTACCAGTCCGACGATCACCTGGCTGGATGTGAGAAACCGCCTAAACTTCACATGCAGGCTGAGCGGCAAACCGCTCGTTGTCGGTATCTACCTGGCAGACCCGATACGAACTCCGACGCACCTGCCCGTCCCGAAAGTGGTGCTTTAACACGCACGGGTATCCGGGTGCGTGTTATTATACCAAGAATGATATTTACATACAGTGAGTAATGTTAATATGTGCACGCTATGAGATCTTTTCTGTGCAGCATCATAACTTTATTCTAAACAAAACAAACAAAAGACGTAAGTAAGTATTATATTAAGTTACATGTCTTGTAAATGACACATATAAACTTTATTAACATAACTTACCAAATTTATTTAAAGAACGATTTCAATAAAACTCGATCGTATTTTCACGTTACCTTAATATTCGGACACTTTTCAGGACTAATTACTACAAGACAATTTTTTGTGAAAAATGTATGTTTCAATATCTTGTCAGGGAGCCATTCTGCAGTATCACTTCTTTCAAACCTTACGTCGTACTCTGATGATCTTTCTTCAGTAGTCAGTGCACAAACCGTCCCATTCTTCTTTTAACTGATGCTTCAAAAATTTATTTGTAAGATATTAGTGTTCGGCTGAAACGTCTCTGTAGTTCTCCCTACACATTCTCAGTAGGGAGGGTTAAAGTCTGGTGCCATTCAGGCAGTTGTACAACAGACATTCTACATCTACATCTGCATACTGCATCTACATTTATACTCCGCAAGCCAACCAACGGTGTGTGGCGGAGGGCACTTTACGTGCCACTGTCATTACCTCCCTTTCCTGTTCCAGTCACATATGGTTTGCGGGAAGAACGACTGCCGGAAAGCCTCCGTGTGCACTCGAATCTCTCTAATTTTACATTCGTGATCTCCTCGGGAGGTATAAGTAGGGGGAAGCAATATATTCGATACCTCATCCAGAAACGCACCCTCTCGGAATCTGGACAGCAAGCTACACCGCGATGCAGAGCGCCTCTCTTGCAGAGTCTGCCACTTGAGTTTGCTAAACATCTCCGTAACGCTATCACGCTTACAAAATAACCCTGTGACAAAACGCGCAGCTCTTCTTTGGATCTTGTTTATCTCCTCTGTCAACCCGACCTGGTACGGATCCCACACTGATGAGCGATACTCAAGAATAGGTCGAACGAGTGTTTTGTAAGCCACCTCCTTTGTTGATGGACTACATTTTCTAAGGACTCTCCCAATGAATCTCAACCTGGCACCCACCTTACGAGCAATTAATTTTATATGATCATTCCTCTTCAAATCGTTCCATACGCATACTCTCAGATATTTTACAGAAGTAACTGATACCAGTGTTTGTTCCGGTATCATATAATAATAAAATAAAGGATCCTTCTTTCTATGTATTCGCAATACATTACATTTGTCTATGTTAAGGGTCGGTTGCCACTCCCTGCGCCAGATGCCTATCCGCTGCAGATCTTCCTGCATTTCGCTGCAATTTTCTAATGCTGCAACTTCTCTGTATACTACAGCATCATCCGCGAAAAGCCGCATGAAACTTCCGACGCTATCTACTAGGTCATTCATATATATTGTGAAAAGCAATGGTCCCATAACACTCCCCTGTGGCACGCCAGAGGTTAGTTTGTCTGTAGACGTCTCTCCATTGAGAACAACATGCTGTGTTCTATTTGCTAAAAACTCTTCAATCCAGCCACACAGCTGGTCTGATATTCCGTAGGCTCTTACTTTGTTTATCAGGCGACAGTGCGTAACTGCATCGAACGCCTTCCGGAAGTCAAGTCCTGCACAATGGAGCCCTATGTTTCGGGTCATTGTCCTAACAGAATTTGAACGTGTTTGATACCTTCTTTTTTTATCACTTGTGCGTAAACTGTTTTTCAGTACATCCAAATGGGCATGTTTGTCCATAATACTGACAACGAACACTGATCTGATAGGTCGAAATACGGATATACTGTGGTGTCACTGCCAGACACCACACTTGCTAGGTGGTAGCTTAAATCGGCCGCGGTCCATTAGTACATGTCGGACCCGCGTGTCGCCACTGTGTGATCGCAGACCGAGCACCACCGCACGGCAGGTCTCGAGAGACGTACGAGAACTCCCCCCAGTTGTACGACGACGTGGCTAGCGACTATACTGACGAAGCCTTTGCTCTCATTTGCCGAGAGACAGTTAGAATAGCCTTCAGCTAAGTTCATGTCTACGACCTAGCAAGGCGCCATTAGCCTTAGATAGCTTGTATCTAAAGAGTCTCACTTGTATCGCCACAATCTCCAAATGTCTCATCAAGAACGATGTATACAAAGGAAGGATTAAAAGTTAAGTAGTCCAGAAGCTACGTACTTTTCTTTATAGCATTCATTAAGTCTCCTGTTTCAGACCTCACTCCATCCTTCGTGAGTAGCGCGTGCATCTTGGCCGCCTCTTTCAATTAGTGTACGTAGTGTTGGCAAGTCTGCCGACACTACATATACAACCCCAGACAAGAACACTGCCATCTCCACGCTTTGCAGTCGGCTTAATATTCTTAACTTTAAATTCTTCATTGTTATTCCGTCACGCCAATCTTCGTCTATCCTAAGCAAAAACATTAAATTCACTTTCGTCGCTAAAACGACGTTGTTCTTCCATGATTTTTCCTTCGTAATAAACTCTTTAGAAGAGTCCAATCTCTTCTTTCGATTCTGTTCTCCACATAAGGTTTCTTCCTAGCCGCTCTTCCATTGTAATCACAATACTCCAGTGTTCTGCTAATAGTTTGAGGATGCACCTTCTTTCCAGTTTCGTCCAGAAGCTCACTTGCCAGCTTGGGTACACTCAGTGGAGGCTCCTTCTTTATGATACGTATTAGATGTCTCTTGTAACGTGCATCGAACTTCTTTGGTCGGCCCTTTCGGGATGTAGAGTCTACATTGTCCTCAGTTTTGAATCGCCTGACGATATTTACCACAGTAAATTTACGAATGTTGACAATGGCAGCAGTTTGTCTACATGATTTACCATTAGTGTTACGAAAAATCACTAGCTGTCATACATCAAAGATAGTATTACTTTTGAGTGGCATTGAACCGTCTAGACGATCGACCGCACTTGTAAACATACGCAGCCTTCTAACAATAACAGTTATAACTTGGCTTGAACGATCAAAACAAGCGCTACACTGGCAACTGTCGGCATATTAAAGTAACGTGAAAGTCGATCAGTGTTTTACATAATTGGTATTAATTGACTACTGTTATAAGTTATGTGAGAAAAGTTCATACTATTATTTATTGGACAACTATCTTAATATAAAACTCCATTTTTTTTGCGAAGTTTCTGGGACTTCAGTTGAGTAAGAAATTGTAGTAACTTCTGTATTTGTTGACCAGGCAGCATGCCATACTCATTACTTTCCTATGGTGGGGAAACAGGTCGCATGATGAAGATACTGCAGTCTGTTATCAAGTCAAGCACTCTAAACAACGAACGTAAGAGTCACCGGGGATACGGCCGCGAATCCAGAAAACGTTAACGCTGTAGATTCTAACTTTGAGAAATTTTTACCAAGGTGGACTGAAGAATGTGATGCTAACTGTTCAGATGTAGACGGCGATCCCGAGAGCAACATTACCATTGATAATGCTATTCCAAGTGATAACGAAACTGCAAGTGAACTCTCTGACGGTGAATCTGATGAAGAAAGCGAGATGCAGATTGCTGAAAGTGAAGACGAAAATTGTGTGTTCAATGTATTGCAAGTGCACAAGACTCCTCTTAAATGTTACCTCTTTTTGTATGCATGTTTGACCTGTTGTCAGTATTTTACAAGTTTCCTATAGAACTAAATATATGCTCTTTTGTTATAGTTTAGACGTTACTAAACGTATATTCGATAAAAATGTTTTTATTTGTCAGTTTTCCTTGGAAAATAGTTATAACACAAGGACTATATGTAATATATAGGGGAGGTCCAGTGACACTGACCGGGCCAAATATCTCACGAAATAAACATCAAACGAAAAAATTACAAAGAACGAAACTCGTCTAGCTTGAAGGGGGAAACCAGATGGCGCTATGGTTGACTCGCTACATGGCGCTGCCATAGGTCAAACGGATATCAACTGCGTTTTTTTTAAAACAGGAACCCCCATTTTTATTACATATTCGCGTATTACGTAAAGAAATATGAATGTTTTAGTTGGACCACTTTTTTCGCTTTGTGATAGATGGCCCTGCAATAGTCACAAACGTATAAGTACGTGGTATCACGTAACATTTCACCAGTGCAGACGGTATTTGCTTCGTGATACATTACCCGTGTTAAAATGGACCGTTTACCAATTGCGGAAAATGTCGATATCGTGTTGATGTATGGCTATTGTGATCAAAATGCCCAACGGGCGTGTGCTATATATGCTGCCCGGTATCCTGGACAACACAGTCAAAGTGTCCGGACCGTTCGCCGGATAGTTACGTTATTTAAGGAAATAGGAAGTGTTCAGCCACATGCGAAACGTAAACCACGACCTGCAACAAATGATGATGCCCAAATAGCTGTTTTAGCTGCTGTCGCGGCTAATCCGAACATCAGTAGCAGATAAATTGCGCGAGAATCGGGAATCTCAAAAACGTCGATGTTGAGAATGCTACGTCAACAGCGATTGCATCCGTACCATATTTCTATGCACCAGGAATTGCATGGCGACGACTTTGAACGTCGTGTACAGTTCTGCCACTGGACACAAGAGAAGTTACGGGACGATGACAGATATTTTGCACGCGTTCTATTCAGCGACGAAGCGTCATTCACCAACAGCGGTAGCGTAAACCGGCATAATATGCACTATTCGGCATCGGAAAATCCACGAAGGCTGCGACAAGTGGAACATCAGCGATCTTGGCGGGTTAATGTATGGTGCTGCATTATGGAAGGAAGGATAATTGGCCCCCATTTTATCGATGGCAATCTAAATGGAGAAATGTTCGCTGTTTTTCTACGTAATGTTCTACCGATGTTACTACAAGATGTTTCACTGCATGACAGAATGGCGATGTACTTCCAACATGATGTATGTCCGGCACATAGCTCGCGTGCGGATGAAGCGGTATTGAATAGCAGTTTTCATGACAGGCGGACTGGCCCGCACGTTCACCGGATCTGACGTCACCGGATTTCTTTCTGTGGGGAGAGTTGAAGGATATTTACTGTCGTGATCCACCGACAACGCCTGACAACATGCATCAGCGCATTGTCAATGCATGTGCGAACATTACGGAAGGCGAACTACTCGCTGTTGAAAGGAATGTCGTTATACGTATTGCCAAATGCATTGACGTTAACGGACATCATTTTGAGCATTTATTGCATTAATGTGGTATTTACAGGTAACCACGCTGTAACAGCAATCGTTCTCAGAAATGATAAGTTCACAAAGGTACATGTATCACGTAGGAATAACCGAAATAAAATATTCAAACGTACTTCGTTCTGTATTTTAATTTGAAAAACCTACCTGTTACCAACTGTTCGTCTAAAATTGTGAGTCACGTGTTTGTGACTATTACAGCGCCATCTATCACAAGGCGAAAAAAGTGGTCCGCTAATACATTCATATTTCGTAACGTACTACATGAATATGTAATAAAAAATGGGGTTCCTATTAAAAAAAAAACGCAGTTGATATCCGTTTGACCTATGGCAGCGCCATGTAGCGGGCCAACCATAGCGCCATCTGGTTTCCCCCTTCAAGCTAGACAAGTTTCGTTCTTTGTAGTTTTTTTGTTTGACGCTTATTTCGTGAGATATTTGGCCCAGTCACGATCAATGGACCACCCTATATATATATATATATATATATATATATATATATATATATATATATATAGTTTCATGTTTACTGGCTTTAGTTTGTTTCTAAACTTGCTGACAATAAAAGTTCGATTCCTTTATATGTCTTTGATTACGCACACGTCCCGAAATCATTACCAGACACAAGCCACGTTTGTTTTATGTGTGTGTGTGTGTGTGTGTGTGTGTGTGTGTGTGTGTGTGTGTGACCACGATTCCATAACGCAGTTAGTGTTAAAATTTCTGATCAAACCGGTTAAAGATTAAGAATAACATTATGGTGTTACAAACTTTTCATTGTCTCCGTATATTAACGTTGTATGTATTGTATTGTATGTTAACCGGCGACCTAGGAACGACGGAGAGGCTCCGTCCCCGCCGCAGCCGCAGTGGTCCACAACCCCACGACGACTACCGCAGTCCACTTCACCCCTCCGCCGCCTCATACCGAACCCACGGTTACTGTGTGACGAGTGTAACCCCTATGTTTGCGTTGTAGAGTAATGGTGGTGTACGTGTACGTGGAGAATTGTTGGCGCAGCAATCGCCGACATAGTGTAACTGAGGCGGAATAAGGGGAACCAGCCCGCATTCTCCGAGGCAGATGGAAAACCGCCTAAAAACGATCAACAGACTGGCCGGTTCACCGGACCTCGACACAAATCCGCCGGGCGGATTCGTGCCGGGGACCAGGTGCTCCTCCCCGCCCGGAAAGCCGTGCGTTGGACCGCACGGCCAACCGGGTGGGCTATATTAACGTTACTCACTGTATACTGAATTGCTAATAAACGTTTCCGAGTAGATCTGCGGACCATTACGTTGTGTAGCTTGTCTCTCGCGCCGTGCATCGCCAAGACTGCGTCGATTCTGGACGCGGCTACGAGTGTGACACTTCTGTTGTTTTGCCGGCCGGAGTGGCCGAGCGGTTAAAGGCGCTACAGTCTGAAACCGCACGACCGCTACGGTCGCAGGTTCGAATCCTGCCTCGGGCATGGATGTGTGTGATGTCCTTAGGTTAGTTAGGTTTAATTAGTTCTAAGTTCTAGGGGACTTATGACCACAGCAGTTGAGTCCCATAGTGCTCAGAGCCATTTGAACCATTTGAACTTCTGTTGTTTTCAACTCACAGTTTACGGTATCACCACAGTTACGAGGCACGGATGAAAGAAAAGTTTTAGGATGTAAGTACTAGCGATACTCTGAGATGACGGGGCCGGCTCACGAGAGGAGGTCGTTGCGGGCTATACTGATGTAGCAAAAACAGAAGCTCTCTGAAGTCGTCGTCACAACATTATTGTGCCAATTTAGAAAAAAACTGGTTGTTACGTGTGAACAACGTTGTCCCGGTTGGGAATGATTCTACGGCTAAGGGCGGCTGCGTACTTGGTGGACACGCGTCTCTCTGTCCCTGCGGCCTCATCAGCTCGCGATGGGACCGTACTGTCCGGCCACCGTGTTACTCTCTAACTGCTGCCCCAGAGCGCCGGGGGAGGCGGTTATTGCCGTCGCTGATGAGCCGCGAGCATTACGGCCGATAAACAGCGAGGCCGCCCGCGGGCCGTGGCGTGAATCACGCGCTCGGCCGGACACCTCATGAATACGCGCAGGCGGCGTGCACGGCCAGACACACACCACACACACACACATATACATCTACACAGGAGCTGTCCGTTATCTCAGCGCGGGATAATGGCTGCGCGATGCCCTCCCCGCAATTTTGTCAACTTGTGGATATTGCCACCCCAGAAACGCTCTACGTGGACGGTACGGTTTCCACCCGGCGGCGTGGATATGTATTTCCCCGCTTCTGGCCGTTCTGCGATGAAACTCATTTCCAGACCCAACTAAATCATCTTTTCTTATCAAAACACAGCCTAGCCACAGCACAGTAATACCGCGGCCCAGTTGCAGAACACCATTTCCTTATCTTCCTCGGTAGTTAGCGAAGATACACACTCGACCCGCTAGCATAAAGCTTGCGCTTGCGGGTATGGCGATAAATCACCAGACTGCGAAGTGATCTAAACTCGAGTCAGTACAGCGGATTAACGACTACTGCTGTGTACCGCAGTCCAGCCTGGATGTATCTCCTAGCCGAATGAATGTATATTCCCTTCTTCTTACAGTATGTATTTTTGTACTTTTCAGTCCTTGCGTTGAGCTGAAACGTTTAGAAGTTGCGAGATAGAGAGAATCGCACAAAATAATCTGACTAGTAGCTCCGCAGACGATGTGACAGCGGAGTTGTAGTTCAACAGCTGAAGACACCAGTAAACCACAATTAGAGAGTCTGCTAACGATGGTGTCATCAGGTAATATATAACAATAATTCGACAGATGTTGTTGTGGTCTTCAGTCCAGCAACTGGTTTGATGCAGCTCTCCATGCTACTATATCCTGTGCAAGCTTCTTCATCTCCCAGTATCTACTGCAACCTACATCCTTCTGAATCTGCTTAGTGTATTCATCTCTTGGTCTCCCTCTACGATTTTTACCCTCCACGCTGTCCTCCAATACTAAATTTGACATTCCTTCGTGCCTCAGAACATGTCCTACCAACTGATCCCTTCTTCTAGTCAAGTTGTGCCACAAACTTCTCTTCTTCCCAATCCTATTCAATACATCCTCATTAGTTACGTGATCTACCCATCTAATCTTCAGCATTCTTCTGTAGCACCACATTTCGAAATCTTCTATTCTGTTCTTGTCTAAACTATCTATCGTCCACGTTTCACTTTCATAAATGGCTACACTCCATACGAATACTTTCAGAAACGACTTCCTGACACTTAAATCTATACTCGATGTTAACAAATTTCTCTTCTTCAGAAACGCTTTCCTTGCCATTGCCAGTCTACATTTTATATCCTCTCTACTTCGACCATTATCAGTTATTTTGCTCCCCAAATAGCAAAACTCATTTACTACTTTAAGCGTCTCATTTCCTAATGTAATTCCCGCAGCATCACCGGATTTAATGCGACTACATTCCATCATGCTCGTTTTTCTTTTGTTGATGTTCATCTTATATCCTCCTTTCAAGACAGTGTCCATTCCGTTCAACTGCTCTTCCAGGTCCTTTGCTGTCTCTGACAGAATTACATTGTCATCGGTGATATAGACGTTCAAAGTTACTTATTAGGGCACCAAAAAAATAAAAACCGCTTACAAATGGATCAACGAAGGTAAAACAAGTCCGACGAATGAGCTGACACAAGGGAATCTCATAAAACAAAAAAGGGGCAAAACATGAAACGATACAGACAATGTCGCTTATGATACTGACAAAGTAAAACAAGGAAAATGTGTTACGTTGAAATTACGAGGGACATTCAAAAGGTACTGCAACACATTTTTTTCTCTGGCCAATTTCAGTTGAAAAAAAAAATGCTGAATTTGTTGTGGGACATCGTGGAACATTCCAGCTTCAGCCGTTATAGTTTCATGACGTTCCGGTACTTGGCGGGACTACATGTAGCCTTCAAAATGGGGTCGGTATCAGAGGTGCATTCCAAGCAGAGACTTCCATCTAGTTTCTTTTGGCAGAAAACAAAAGCATCGCAGGTAATTATAGGTGCTTGCAGAATGGCTGCGGAGACTAACAGTGAACAATAACACGACGAGTCTTTGGGCGAGGCGTCTGTCATCATCGCAAAAAGGTCGCGCAGATGTGTCCGATCCCCCGTACGCCGGCCGACCGCACACAGCTGCGACTTCTGCAGTGTTGGAACCTGTGGACACACTCATCTGAGGCGATCGACGGATCTCAAACATCTCGCTGCACAACTGGGCGTCTCTGTTGGAAGTGATGACACACTGGTCCACCAGTTGGGGTACTCAAAGGTGTGTGCCCGCTGAGTTCCTCCCTGCCTAACGGAATACCGTAAAAAGCAATCAGTGCAAACGAATTGTTGTTGCTCCATGCCAACTCAAAGTCTTACAGAAATCTGTCCACTCACAAAACTTCATTTGACTGTTCTTGCTCGCCCACCCTACAGCCAGATATCGCACATTCCGACGTCCATCTTTCGCTCAATGAAGGATACACTCCACAGGAAGCAGCACGTGGATGACAGGGACGCTACTGATGCAGCAAGACCTTCGCTCCGACGTCCACCAGTCGGGTGGTTCCATCAGTGCATAAAGATTCTCCCAGGAGTGCGGGTAAGTTCGTCGCAATGAACGGAGAGTGTTGAAAAACAGTCTTGTAGCGAAAAGAGCGGGGAACAACACGGTAAATTTAACTTTTTTCTCCTTCTTTCACATCTTTCTGAAGTACTCAAGCTTGGAGAACGACTTGTAGCTATGTTTTCCCCGTCGTTCTGGATTGATTTTGTTATAGAATTGGAATAGCGAGATGCACCCGTTACCCACTCAAGCACAATGTTTAGTAAGATCTGCACTTCCTCTTTTACTTCTCCCGACATAATTTTGATGGAACAAAAATGTTCAAATGTGTGTGAAATCTTATGGGACTTAGCTGCTAAAGTCATCAGTCCCTAAGCTTACACACTACTTAACCTAAATTATGCTAAGGACAAACACATGCACCCATGCACGAGGGAGAACTCGAACCTCCGCCGGGACCAGCCGCACAGTCCATGGCTGCAGCGCCCTAGACCGCACGGCTAATCCCGTGCGGCTTTGATGGAACGGCAAATAATCCCATACGCCTGATTATGAAGAATTTTTGCCGCACCTGCATTGTTTTTCCAAAAACTTCCGAGGCTGATTTTATTTCCGGCGTCTAAACGACGTCAGCACAATAACTACGGATACAATTGCAGGTAACAACTGTAAAAGCCAAATTTGCTTTCCATCAGTCAGTCGTGATCAGGCAGTGTTAAGTAGTGGACGTGCAACTGAAGTGTGTCAACGTTGTTATGGAATATTTTGCAGTGGAGCAACATCTTTGATTCAAGTGTACAACAAATTCTCCAGAAAGTTCTGATGAAGGGAAAAGTGTATGCGCAGTTGGTCTCGTACACCTTGACTCCTGAACAAAAACAATGATGCTTGGTCACCTGCCGCAACCTGACTGAAAGGCAAAACATGAACAGTTTGTTTCTGAAAAAAAACCAGCATTGTCAATACGCACCTACTTCAAAACGACAACAAACAGCGATTCGCATGAAGAATCATCGCTTTGACGGTATAACCTACACTGGAGCCGAAGTAATTCACGAGTTGAACAACATTCCAAAGAAAGGCTTTTCTGACATTTTCATATGGTCGTATGAACGTTCCGTGCGTTGTATTCAAAGTGGAGAAGACTATATAGGCCACCCGAAGCATTAAATCAAAATGTTTCAAATGGCTCTAAGCACTATGGGACTTAACATGTGAGGCCATCAGTGCCCTAGGCTTAGAACTACTTAAACCTAACTAAGGATATCACACTCATCTATGCACGAGGCAGGATTCGAACCTGCGATCGTAGTAGTCGTGCAGTTCCGGACTGAAGCACCTAGAACCGCTCGGCCACCGCGGCCGGCAGTGCCTAGAACCGCTCGTCCACAGCGGCCGGCGAAGCATTAAAACCACCATCTTAAAATGTCTATAGTTTTCATTAATTTAGCCTCGAAACTTTTTGGGCGACAGTGTATGGTCGGCCAAGACTGTGGCACCGTGCTATGTGGTAAAGAAACAGCTCGAGAATCCTCGAAGAACACCTGAGACGGCCGCGACTTGCCAACATAGGCGATGGACTCACCCAGCACTCAGGACGAGAATGCAAGTCTGTGTAGGCCCCATGTTATTTTGTGCGAGCTCTTAACATCCCTCACATATTTTAATTGTACAGATACAGTTTATTGTTATTCTTTGTCATATAATTATTTAGTATATTCCATATCATTACATCGAATTAAGCTGAATTTGTTACGTAATATTGCGCTGCCCTGTGGCGCCTGCATGAATCATTGTTCATCCTCTGAAGTCCCCAACACACTTCTGCGTCTGTAATGGAGCCTGCACACCTTCAATGTTCAGTGACAACACTAGTATTTCAAACTATCAATAAATTTAAATGACTCTCACACCATCAATAATACTGTCAGTTCACAACGCGATTTTACGAGGCTAATATGTGAAACACCCAATTGAAAGTGATTGCCCAGTTGTATAAGGTATAGCTGATAAACAGCACAGACCAAGAAAAAACAGCGAAAGGTTCCGAGAATAGCCGAAAAGAGGAGCGACTTATCATATTGAAATTTTGACTCAAATCATAACCACAGACCTAAAAGAATTCATAAACTGTTTTTGGGTGAGTCCTAGATCTTACGACAAATTTTTACTGTTGATAAGACTTAAAATAGAGAAGCAAAATACGTTAATGAAAGAGGCAATCGCAGTCGATGGTAGAGGAGGTGTATCTGAGATTCCTGGCAAGTTCCAGTACTTTTGAGTTTGGTACTATAATATCAGGAAACACAACTAGCAAAATTGTTCTTGAAACCTGTGAAGTAATTACATATGTCCTGCACTGATATAGTTAAAGTAAAATATTTTTTGTTACGTTTTGTGATAAATTCGTACGACTGAGATTTATTTTGAATACCTCTTACTTGTCACTGCATATGTATGACGAATTGTCAGAAGTTCAAGCCCTTCTCTTCACTGATGTATAATTCATGAAGCTAATAGCCCTATTATGATCTCAAATTTATAAATAAAGCAATAGCATCGTGACCATAAGGTCATCATGACTTTTCTGGAGCTGGCGTGTCTGTTGTTTCGACCACGCTCAGAAATTTCGCTCTGAAGCCCTCACAAATCCTCCATACAGTCCCGATTTCTCGCCATGGGATTTTCAAATTTTTTGAGCACTGAATAAAGACATCTGTGGCCGTCGATTTGTTTCGTACGAATAGTTGCATAGGAAACTGCGTATGATTTTTCCGTGAAGGCACTGACCCTCTTGTCTCACATTGAGATGAATCTATTAATAGTTACGGCTGTTACTTTTGAAATAATAAACAGTTTACTTATTTTTTCCATCTGTCTCGTTTTCATCTGACTGATCCTTATAATTTAGGGGAACCGCGGATACCTTAAATGAGGATGACTGGATGGGGGTTAGATTCCCCCATTCCACTGAATACAAGGCCAGTCAGTTAAGAACAACACAGTCAGATTCGATATTTCTCCAACGTAGCAACATGCACGAGGACCTGTAGAGGATCGGTGATTGACGCAGGGAGTGGCAATTGACGCTGTACGAAAATAAATGTAACATATTGCGCACAAATAGTCACTGCAAAGAGTAATAACTGTAAATAATCTAGAAGTAACCATCCGTATCGACCTGAAGTGGAATGAATGCATGAAACTTACTGAAGGACAAGCAGATGCTGGGTTAGGATTGGTGAGAAGAATCTTAAGGAAATGTAGTTCATTCTCGAAACAAGTAGCTTACAAAATATTTGCTTCACCGATTCTTGAGTGTTGCTCATCAATATGGTACCCTTGCCATGCAGGCTTAGCAGAAGAGCTAGAGAAGATTCAACGAAGGGCATCACATTTCGTCATCCGATCGTTTAGTAACTGATAGGTCGTTATGAAAGTGTTCAACAAACTCCAGGAACTTTTGCTGATCCATTATGGACTGTGGGACAACGACTGACATGTATTTCTTGATACATCAATTTACCAACAGCCATGTACAGCTACACTACCTGCCATTAAAATTGCTACACAACGAAGATGACGTGCTAAGGACGCGAAATTTAACCGACAGGAAGAAGATGCTGTGATATGCAAATGATTAGCTTTTCAGAGCATTCACACAAGGTTGGCGCCGGTGGCGACACCTACAACGTGCTGACATGAGAAACGTTTCCAACCGCTTTCTCATACACAAACAGCAGTTGACCGGCGTTGCCTGGTGAAACGTTGTTGTGATGCCTCGTGTAAGGACGAGAAATGTATACCATCACATTTCCGACTTTGATAAAGGTCGGATTGTAGCGTATCGCGATGGCGGTTTATCGTCGCGACATTGCTGCTCGCGTTCGTCGAGATCCAATGACTGTTAGCAGAATGTGGAACCGGTGGGTTCAGGAGGGTAATACGGAACGCCGTGCTGGATCCCAACGGCCTCGTATCACCAGCAGTCGAGATGACAGGCATCTTATCCGCATGGCTGTAACGAATCGTACAGCCACGTCTCGATCCCTGAGTCAACAGATGGGGACGTTTGCAAGACAACAACCATCTGCACGAACAGCTCGACGACGGTGCAGCAGCAGGGACTAGCAGCTCGGAGACCATGGCTGCGGTTACCCTTGACGCTGCATGACAGACAGGAGCGCCGGCGATGGTGTACTCAACGACGAACCAGGGTACACGAATGACAAAACGTCATTTTTTTCGCACGAATCCAGGTTCTGGTTACAGCATCATGATAGTCGCATGCGTGTTTGGTGACATCGCGGTGAACGCACATTGGAAGCGTGTATTCGTCATCGCCATACTGGCATATCACCTGGCGTGATGGTATGGGGTGCCATTGGTTACACGTTTCGGTCACCTCTTGTTCGCATTGACGGCACTTTGAACAGTGGACGTTATGTTTCAGATGTGTTACGACCCGTGGCTCTACCCTTCATTGGCCGGCCGCGGTGGTCTTGCGGTTCTAGGCGCTCAGTCCGGAACCGAGCGACTGCTACGGTCGCAGGTTTGAATCCTGCCTCGGGCATGGATGTGTGTGATGTCCTTAGGTTAGTTAGGTTTAAGTAGTTCTAAGTTCTAGGGGACTGATGACCACAGATGTTAAGTCCCATAGTGCTCAGAGCCATTTGAATCATTTTCTACCCTTCATTCGATCCCTGCGAAACCCTACATTTCAGCAGGATAATGCACGATCGCATGTTGCAGGTCCCGTACGGGCCTTTCTGGATACAGAAAATGTTTGACTGCTACCCTGGCCAGCACATTCTCCAGATCTCTCACCAATTGAAAACGTCTGGTCAATGGTGGCCGAGCAACTGGCTTGTCACAGTACGCCAGTCATTACTCTTGATGAACTGTGGTATCGTGTTGAAGCTGCATGGGCAGCTGTACGTGTACACGCCATCCAAGCTCTGTTTGACTCAATGCCCAGGCGTATCAAGGTCGTTATTACGGCCAGAGATGGTTGTTCTGGGAACTGATTTCTCGGGATCTATGCACCGAAGTTGTGTGAAAATGTAATCACATGTCAGTTCTAGTATAATATATTTGTCCAATGAATAACCGTTTATCATCTGCATTTCTTCTTGGTGTAGCAATTTTAATGGCTACGAGTATGACATGTGGGGTCTGAAGATAGCATCAATGTAATGCCGAAACTGGTTGCATATAAGAAGTTCATAAAATAAATTTCTACACTATATACGACTGTTGGTAAATTATTGTATCAAGAAACTCCAGGAACAGTCACTACAAGAGATTACAGAGAGGGTACTATTGGCGTTCCGAAAGCGTGCGTTCGAAGAAGAGTCGGGCAACGTAATACTTACTCCTACACGTCCATCGCGAAATGAGCACGACGAGGAGATCAGAGAAACTGGAGCTCATGCGAATCGAACATGGGACTGGACCAATGACAGTAGTACCAAAGTAGCCTCCGCGACTTGCGCAGCGTGGATGTAGACGCTGTTTTGTTTATACATTTTTGCAGAGAAGCTGTATCATAATGTCACGAGCTAGTGCTGCAATGTTCATTTGTTTGTCAACACCTGTCACTGCGCAACCCACACGCACTATACACATTATACACACATTATGAATTGACAGCAGGACCATGACTATGATATTTGATTTCCATCATGTATACCACTACCTCCCACTTGCTTGAATGGAAAACTATGTCAACATCCATCATAATGAATGATATGTTAAGACCAGAAAGAAGATAAGATGTTAATATTATTCTTTGCAGAGATTTAGTCTAAGGATTTACAGATTAAAAAAAAATTATGACGTGAAAACGAGTTGTGAAAATGCAGAAGTGTTTTACTAGTATAACTGTGTGCTTCAGTTACATTCTTGACGAAATCTTCACTCGACTTTAGCTAAAATACCATTCAGTGTATAGAGTGCGTTGCCTCACAGGCTGTAGAACGATCTCGTCGACGGTGCAAGCTTACTACTCGTTTTTGGCTGGAGTCGCCAGGCGCAGGTGCACCTCTGTGTCTGTATTAAGTAGGAAATATGAAATGTAAAAATCTCCGAAAATGGAAGTTTTACTTCCCAGTTTGCAGTTGATACATATACTAATTACTAGTTTCGGCAAAGCTATATAGCCTTCTTTAGATCACTGAATACGTGAATTATAAAGCCTCAACCTGTGGTACATTACCATCTGGCCATTTAAAACATGGAGGTAAACTCACAGAAATGACACTTCCATGTAACACTAAGTGCACTAAATTAAAATCCGTAACAACCACAACTACATCAGCAAGAAACTGAGGTATCAAACACATCAAATTGAGCACATACACGCATGTGGGAGCAGAGTATGAGCTCTCTTTAATGTGTTTGATACCTCAGTTCCTTGCTGGTAAAGTTAATGTCTTTTATTTTAGCGCACTTAGTGTTACATGGAAGTGTCATTTCTGTGAGTTTACCTCCATGTTTTTAATGGGCAGGTGGTTATGCACCACATTTAGCGGCTTTATAATTCATGTATCCGATGACCTGAAGACGCCAATATAACTTTGCCGAAACTAGCAATCGGGATATGTACTAACTGCTATCTTGGCAGTAAAACTTCTACTTTGCAAGCTTTTTTATATTGGTATGGAGATCACTCTTCTTCTGACAATGTCAGATATTAACATTACTATTACTTGTGTTTAGCGCTGATCTCGTTGTAAAAGCGGAAATCAATCCCGGAGGACTGTCTGTTATGATGCTTGAGTAGTAGTGCTAGCTGCCTTACAACAGTGGACTTTGATGCTGAGATGTCGAAGTGAGTACTTTATGTACATTTCGTCTCAGTCTTGGACATCGTTCATGCAATGACAACCATGAGGGATGATTTAAAAATTTGACCAAAAACATGATATTTGACAATACGGTGACGTAGTGCAACTCATATAAACCCACATTACGTGTAGAAATCTGATTGGATGTAATTCTGATACGGAAGAGATTTGATCTGTTTGCCTTTCGGGACTACAACTATAGTATGAGGGACTGCATGACGAGGATGAACAGTTAAAAAGCGATTCTGATTAAGACGGGTGATTCATTAAGCACTCCTTCCGCAGGCCACAAGTGCCCCATCGGGACCATCCGACAGCCATGTCATCCTCAGATGAGGATGTGGATATGAGGGGCGTGTGGTCAGCACACCGCTCTCCCGGTCGTTATGATGGCTTTCTGTGAGCGGAGCCGCTACTATTTTGTCGAGTAGCTCCTCAATGGGCACCATGAGGCTGAGTGCGCCCCGAAAAACTTCAACAGCGCATGGTGGCCCGAATGGTCACCCATCCAAGTGCCGGCCATACCCGACAGCGCTTGACTTCGGTGATCTGACGGGAACCGGTGTATCCACTACGGCAAGGCCGTTGCCTGGTGATTCATTACAAAGTCAGTAAATTACATGAAACATATGACCTAATATTAACCAATGGTAAAATGATGTAGTACCTTACTATATAGCATTCAAGATAAAATAAAATTACAGGGGGAAATCAGCGTGAGTAATTTCTGAGGCAATGACATGAAAACCGAAAGTCTATGCAAAGACGAAAATAATCCCTCGTTTACATTAGAACAGGCACACGCAACATACTAAAAAAGAGCAATATTTCGTTCTCCACCTCTAGGGAACCACATAGGAGCAAGAGGCAGTGCTACAGAGCGATACTGGCGCCAAAGCATTCCCATTACAAATAATAAATTCTGTAACTACTATTGCATGTGAAAACAATTATGCAAATTGGCGTTCATTTGTCCCATTCATTAGGAAAGGCTCTGCAGGCGATATTTTTACCTAGTGCACACGTGGCTGTCGGGACGTGTAAAAGTATCCTGCGCCACAGCCAGAGAAATAACTTTAAAAATCAAATTTCATAAAACAAGACGCAAGGAAATATCTGATATTAGCTGCTAGTGGATACTGATGTAAATCAGTGAGGAGAGTTGAAAACTTCTGCCGGACAGGAATTCCAAGCCAGGTCTCTTGCTTACTGGGTGGACGCGCTGACCGCTGTGCCATCCGGACAGCGTGGGCGCCGCAACTGCACGGACTATCCTTGCACGCCCCCCGTCAGACCCAAATTCTCAGCTTATGCTGTAAGAGTTCGGGCGTGGTGTTCATCTGGACTGGAATGATCACCTAGTCGTCCTTACCTTAATTGTACATGTTGTGCCTATTCTTTCGGACGCCACTTGTATCACATAAAACCTTTCAGGACGACGAGTTAATCTATGAAGGCGATAACTTTGGCTGGGCAGTAGCAAACTTTACCTTGCTTCCACAAGACACCCATCACTCGAAACCATCAATCGGCTTATTCTAAGAAATCGATTTATATCAGTATCGTTCTACTGTCAAACTAATTAAAGTACTGATTTTAAATAAATGTGAAGTGGTCCTCAAGTAAAGAAGCATCATTGTTGACGGCACGCGGTCGGTATTTTTATGAACAAAGGAAAGCATAAATTCAAACATCACTCTAGAGAATTAATAGAAAAATTCCACAATTCGACACAAGGAACACTCCTGAGGATTTAGTGAAATTAATGAAACGGTTTCCTAACAAAAGATAAGTATCTGCTCTCGATGACTGAAACAGAAAATGTACCAAAGCATGTTCCAAGGAACATTCATGCTTACCGCCTCTGCATCCGGATCGAGAGCGTTGTTCCAAAAACGCCAGCCAGCGATCGTGGCCAAGAGGACTGCTTTTCAAGTGAGTGCGCGTGGATAGTCAGTGGTTAGGAGAGAAAGAAAAGCGGGAAACGGTCTGATTCACAAAGAAGAAACTTTTCCAGCCATTAAAGAGGCCAGCCAACGGTAGTTGACACGTAGACCAGTTATTTTTAAGGGAGTGGGGATGGATCTCACTGCCAATAGTTCGGAGAGGAACTGGCGTGAACAAGTTGACTTGCAAATAAGCGCTTTGGCAGAACTCTCTGCAAGAGTTCAGCGAGGTTGGCAATACACTACCAGAGAGCACAAGAAAGTCTTTGTTCCCCTCACTGGTAGATTTAAACACAAACACCCACGCATTCATACCTGCAGATATCATTTTTGAATGAAAAGAGGATGCTGGTGATTTTACAAAATAAATATTGTCGCACAGTGAGTATTCTTGCTTCTAACAGATTACAACACACAGAAAAACCATCTGATCAGCACTTAAACGAGTTTACCAGGTAATATTACAGAAGAAAAACGAAAGTGGGCTTAGACAGCCCCCATTCAATGGAACCAATAGTATCTCCCCGGAGAGTGTAAGACGTGATAAGTCATCATCGTGCAACCAGCCAAGTTTCTTCACCAGCTGACAGCATCGATACGTCTACTTGATGATCTTTGTGGCCACTGTTAGTGTTTGAAGAGGGGGCTTATATCGCTATACATTATTGTGGTAATTAACATCACTGTTACTAGAACCAGACAAACTACAGTAGATTTTATATAAATGTGAAGTGGTCCTCAAGTAAATCTTTGCAGCCTGTTGTAAATGTTTATTATCTAAACTTTCCCAATAGTGTCTAGCAAAAGTTCTTCACTCTGAGGATCCCCAACGAAGCTGTCGAAACATTCCAATTCGCCTATCGATGGAATCGACCGGTAACAAATGTAGTCTGGATGCCTCTGAACTGCTTCGACGCACTCTTTTAAACCGATCACTTTGGGACTGCAAACACTCTAACAGTATTCAAGGACGGGGTACACAGACATCCTGCAAGCTGTCTGTCTCATAGGTTTGCTACATTTTCCCAGAACTCGTAGGTTCCGGTGTGAGACTGCCAAATACTCCATACGCGACAGCCGAGAGACTCGGTTGTAATCTGCCACGAAGTACCTGAGCCGTGGCGAGCTGGCGCCAGTGTTATTTTGTTCATGTATCGTTGAGATCGATTGTGGTTGAGCTAAGCTTTTCGCGTGTCTTATCTTTCGGGTTGGCGGGCGAAGCGAGTGGGTTGTTAGCCTTCGACGGGTAACCCTCGAGAAAGCGTTCAAATGGCTCTGAGCACTATGGAACTTAACTTCTGAGGTCATCAGTCCCCTAGAACTTAGAACTGCTTAAACTTAACTAACCTAAGGACATCACACACATCCATGCCCGAGGCAAGATTCGAACCTGCGACCGTAGCGGTCGCGCTGTTCCAGACTGTAGCGCCTAGAACCGCTCGGCCACTCCGGCCGGCGCTGGGAACAAAATTTGAAGTGAAGACGAGACGAGTGTCAACGGCTGCCGAACGAGCGTGATAACCGTTATATGTTATGGTGTGAAGTTGGTCTGGCGTTTTGGCGGCATGGGCAGCTTGGAGATACAAGTTCTGTGACTTCGCTGGGAACAATATTTGAAGTGAAGTGGTGAATCTGCGGGACCCGCTCCTTCGTATTGTATACGTGATATAAGTAAGTGGTCGTAATTGGGTTTTGTTGACCGACGCACTCAGAGGCATTTAAAGTTTTGTTATTATGGTGAAACTTTCATAGTCGAACTTAAAGATGGTGTGGAAGAGTTCAACTGGCTTAGTTAAATGATGGTCGTTATTTGAAAGCTTTCTCAGTAGTTTCACTAGTGCTCTGTCTTTCTTCTAATTAGATGATTTAATGTTGGCGTTTTCAGAGCCTGAAGTCTATTAATACAGTTGTCCATGTGTTGAATGCTTAAAGTCAAAGCTGTGAATATGTCAGTAGTGTAACGTGTTTTTTTACACGCTTACCTATATATCGAGTAAAAGGCTCTGCCGAGTGTTTCTATGTTTCATAATTACTGGGATGTCTTTGTGATTCGCGCAAAAATCTTTGATTGTGCCAGCTCCTTGGGGGGGGGGGGGAGTGAAATGTCATCCGAGGTCTAGGCCGGGCAGTGTTTAACAACCTGGCCACTACCCGGGAGTCGTTCACATACCGCCTTCCAAAGTTTAGTATTTATCTTCCTTCCGCCATGGTGGGTTAAGCAGGTATATATATAAATATACACTCCTGGAAATGGAAAAAAGAACACATTGACACCGGTGTGTCAGACCCACCATACTTGCTCCGGACACTGCGAGAGGGCTGTACAAGCAATGATCACACGCACGGCACAGCGGACACACCAGGAACCGCGGTGTTGGCCGTCGAATGCCGCTAGCTGCGCAGCATTTGTGCACCGCCGCCGTCAGTGTCAGCCAGTTTGCCGTGGCATACGGAGCTCCATCGCAGTCTTTAACACTGGTAGCATGCCGCGACAGCGTGGACGTGAACCGTATGTGCAGTTGACGGACTTTGAGCGAGGGCGTATAGTGGTCATGCGGGAGGCCGGGTGGACGTACCGCCGAATTGCTCAACACGTGGGGCGTGAGGTCTCCACAGTACATCGATGTTGTCGCCAGTGGTCGGCGGAAGGTGCACGTGCCCGTCGACCTGGGACCGGACCGCAGCGACGCACGGATGCACGCCAAGACCGTAGGATCCTACGCAGTGCCGTAGGGGACCGCACCGCCACTTCCCAGCAAATTAGGGACACTGTTGCTCCTGGGGTATCGGCGAGGACCATTCGCAACCGTCTCCATGAAGCTGGGCTACGGTCCCGCACACCGTTAGGCCGTCTTCCGCTCACGCCCCAACATCGTGCAGCCCGCCTCCAGTGGTGTCGCGACAGGCGTGAATGGAGGGACGAATGGAGACGTGTCGTCTTCAGCGATGAGAGTCGCTTCTGCCTTGGTGCCAATGATGGTCGTATGCGTGTTTGGCGCCGTGCAGGTGAGCGCCACAATCAGGACTGCATACGACCGAGGCACACAGGGCCAACACCCGGCATCATGGTGTGGGGAGCGATCTCCTACACTGGCCGTACACCACTGGTGATCGTCGAGGGGACACTGAATAGTGCACGGTACATCCAAACCGTCATCGAACCCATCGTTCTACCATTCCTAGACCGGCAAGGGAACTTGCTGTTCCAACAGGACAATGCACGTCCGCATGTATCCCGTGCCACCCAACGTGCTCTAGAAGGTGTAAGTCAACTACCCTGGCCACCAAGATCTCCGGATCTGTCCCCCATTGAGCATGTTTGGGACTGGATGAAGCGTCGTCTCACGCGGTCTGCACGTCCAGCACGAACGCTGGTCCAACTGAGGCGCCAGGTGGAAATGGCATGGCAAGCCGTTCCACAGGACTACATCCAGCATCTCTACGATCGTCTCCATGGGAGAATAGCAGCCTGCATTGCTGCGAAAGGTGGATATACACTGTACTAGTGCCGACATTGTGCATGCTCTGTTGCCTGTGTCTATGTGCCTGTGGTTCTGTCAGTGTGATCATGTGATGTATCTGACCCCAGGAATGTGTCAATAAAGTTTCCCCTTCCTGGGACAATGAATTCACGGTGTTTTTATTTCAATTTCCAGGAGTGTATATTGTATGTAACCTGTTCTTATGCGAACCTGTTTCCTTAAATATTGGCGACTAGCAACTGGCAAAACTTTTGAATTGCATAGCATTTCCCGAGTTCCTTGTGCAGCTCTTTCTAGTAGTCTTTCATCAACAGGTCTGTGCACGTGAACATGCATTTTTAAAGATAAGTTTTTCTGTTGTAGTTTTTTATGTAAGTGGTTCTATCATGTTACGTAGTTGGATCTTAGCTTGGCACTAGTGTTGAAGTTTCATTAAGTCGCCCTTTATTGGTAACTGTTTTCATTAAATGTATTTTGAGGGAAATCCTGCATGGGAGTTTGAATTTCTGAAGTTTCTCAGTAATTCTGTTTTCTTAATAAGGGAAAAAAACTGAGGGGTATTAGTGCCCGGCACCGTTAAGTTTGTAATTGACCTTTTAACAAGTGCTTCTTTAACGGATTGAAATAGTAAATGTACAAGTGTATTTTAGTGAAGAATGTTTTAAGTGTGGCCATCTTAATGTAATAACTGGTTTTAAGGAGTTTGATGAAGTGGCTATGTAAAGTAATTGATAATTGCTATGCTTAAAGTTTCTATAAATGCCTGGCACATTAAATTTTTTATAACTTTCTCTTGAGGGACTGTTTATTTGAGTACTGAGTACGTTGGGTGTCTAACTGTATTTGCAAAACTTTATCTAGTGACTCGTCCACAATTTTTAATTGTCAAATTCCTTAAAAGGTGTAATGTCAGTAAACTGTCTTAATTATAATTGACTACCAACCATGATTCCATCCCGCTTCCTCTTTTATGGTATCTAAGATATGGTGGGTAAGTGTGATACGAAGAAGGGAACCCACGTACCAGTACCCCATCCGCTCAAAATAATTGAGACATTTAATACTGGACATTTATATGGGGTGTGTCGACTCTTCACTCTTATGACGGCTTGGACTCTGATGAGGACACTTCCAAAGAGGTGTCTGCATTTATGTGAAGGAATGCAAGCCCAATATTCCTCAGCAGCAGAAACCAGAGAAGATAGTGATGCTGGACGCTGGGATCTGGAGTGAAGTCGACTCTCTGACTCATCCCAAATGTGTTCCATTAGGCTGCGGTCGGGACTCTGGACAAGCCAATTCGTTTCGGGAATATTACTGTCCACAAACCAGTGTCTCACAGACGCTGCTTTATGACAGGACGCATTGTTCAAAATGGTTCAAATGGCTCTGAGCACTATGCGACTTAACTACTAAGGTCATCAGTCGCCTAGAACTTAGAACTAATTAAACCTAACTAACGTAAGAACATCATACACATCCATGCCCGAGGCAGGATTCGAACCTGCGACCGTAGCGGTCGCTCGGCTCCAGACTGTAGCGCCCAGAATCGCACGGCCACTCCGGTCGGCAGGACGCATTATCACACGGCTAAAATCACCGTCTCCGAACGGTTCCTCCACTGTATGTAGTGCACAGTATTGTAAAATGTGTTGATATCCTTCTGTAATTATCGTTTTCATAAGGTCAATAAGTGTTCAAATGGTTCAAATGGCTCTGAGCACTATGGGACTCAACTGCTGTGGTCATAAGTCCCCTAGAACTTAGAACTACTTAAACCTAACTAACCTAAGGACAGCACACAACACCCAGCCATCACGAGGCAGAGAAAATCCCTGACCCCGCCGGGAATCGAACCCGGGAACCCGGGCGTGGGAAGCGAGAACGCTACCGCACGACCACGAGATGCGGGCTGGCAATAAGGGTATCATAACGCTAACCTCGAAAAACAACTTCATACCAAAACACCAGCTCATCCACACTTTGCTGTTGGCACTACACATGACAGGTAACGTTCTCCAGTCAATCCAAACGCTCCCACTGGATTGCCACCATGTGTAGCACGATTCATCATTCTAAATCACTCATTTACAGTCATCCATTGCCCTTTACGCCACGTAAAGTGTCGCTTAGCACTGACTAATGAAATGTGTGACTTACATGATGAGCTGCTTGACCACTGTACACCATTCCTTTAACTCCCTACGCACATTCATTGTGCTGGCTGGACTGTTTTAAGCACTTTGGAGCTCACCAGTGATTCCTTCCATCAATTTATGCCATTTTTACGACCACCGCCTTCCATACTCAACGGTTCGTGTCCGTCAGTACATGAGTGCCTGTTCTTGATTTAGCTGTACTGGTTCTTTCGAGTCTTCTCTTCACAATAACATCAGCAACACTCGAGTTGGGTTTTGTTGAAATGTCCCTGGTGGATTTGTTATTCAGGTGACATGCGGTGACCAGTCTACCTTGGAAGTCACTGAGCCCTCCTGGCTGACCCATACTGCTTTTCCTGCTTCTCTACTCACAACACAATACTCACCATCCCATTTTAGCTTTTCATGACATCTACTGTTCAATTCGGAATTGCGAAGAAGTGACCACGTACTTAATGTGTAAGTAGCCCGCTTCAGTCTGGAACCGCGTAACCGCTACGGTCGCAGGTTCGAATCCTGCTTCGGGCATGGATGTGTGTGATGTCCTTAGGTTAGTTAGGTTTAAGTAGTTCTAAGTTCTAGGGGACTGATGACCACCGATGTTAAGTCCCATAGTGGTTGGTTCAAATGGCTCTGAGCACTATGGGACTCAACTACTGAGGTCATTAGTCCCCTAGAACTTAGAACTAGTTAAACCTAACTAACCTAAGGACATCACAAACATCCATGCCCGAGGCAGGATTCGAACCTGCGACCGTAGCGGTCTTGCGGTTCCAGACTGCAGCGCCTTTAACCGCACGGCCACTTCGGCCGGCTAAGTCCCATAGTGCTCAGAGCCATTTGTAAGTAGCCTGTTTATATGTCTGTATGTTGGCAGCGCTTTAGACTGCATTAGTATCACTAACAGCGCTGTGCGCTCTTGCTAAGAGATTCTGTGGCTGGTCGGACTCGCAGTTAGAAGATAAAAGTTAGCAGTGATGGAGGTGGAAGTGTTAGCGCGAGCGGACGGTCTGGACGTGTGTCAGTCATGGAGATTCAATATTGGTTGGAAATGGATTGTAAAATGAAGATGGATGTATTTACTACGATGTGGATAACGGAATTATTGACGATTGTATAATTTTTGAAACTGGATGTGACATGATTAAGGTGAAATCTGCTAAATACATTATTTGCTCTGCAACAAAACCTTTCATTTGCTAACCACATGCCTGTTAGTAGTTAGAACCTACAGTAGTTAGAATCTTTTCATTTAGCTGGCTATATACAGGGTGAAAAGTATTTAAACCGACTAACTCTGGGAGGTTATAGGAGACATCAAAACAAATATTTTTCCCTAATGTCATTTCTTCCTATGGGGATTATTTAAACCAGTGGAAGCCATATTACGCTCTTCAGTTGTTAGAAGCCGTATTACGATCTTTAGTGGTTAGAGGGCGTATTACGCTCTTCAGTTGTAGGCAACTGCTGTCCACCAGTGTAGTAGTGCATTGTCTCTGTTTACTAATGGAGCGATACACCTGGAGTGGTTGGTGCGTATTACGTAGCGCACCACAACGGACGAGCTGCACAGCGGGTTTATCAACAACAATATCCTAATCGCCGTATCCCGCATCATACGACCTTTGCTGCTGTGTACCAACGTTTGCGTGAGACCGGGTCATTTAGCAGATTACCTGGACAGGGACGCCGTCGCACGGTAAGAACGCTGCAATTTGAGGAAGCTATCTTGCAGCATGTGGAGCGGGATCCTTCAATCAGCACTCGTGCAGTTACACGTAACATGGGGACGAAACAGACGAATGTAAGAACAGTCCTTCGAGAGCAATTGTTAGGTCCATTTTACTTACAACGTGTCCACAACCTGGAACCAGTTGCTTATCCACCCAGAGCACAGTTTTCGCAGTGGTACCTGGAACAGTGTGAAATGCATCCTACATTTCCATCCTCTGTGTTGTTTACCGATGAAGCAACGTTCGGGCTTGATGGAGTCTTCAACATGCACAATTCGCATGTCTGGAGTGAGGATAACCCACATGCCACAGTTACTAGCGCTCATCAAGTGCGGTTCTTCGTTAATGTGTGGGTCGGTGTTGTTGGGGACAGTTTAATTGGGCCGTATCTGCTACCTAGGCCATTTGATGGCAGGCACTATTACAATTTTCTCGCCAGAGCATTGCCAGAACTGCTGGAAGACGTCCCTCTCCCTAAAAGACAACACATGTGGTTCCAATATGACGGGGCGCCGGCTTATTTCACTCGTCGTGTGCGTCGATTCCTGGTCCGACGGTTCCCAGAAACGTGGATTGGCAGAGGTGGTCCTGTACCATGGCCTGCTCGATCCCCAGATAAGTCCCCTCTGGACTTTTTTGTGTGGGGAGAGATGCGCAACCTTGTTTACGCAACTCCTCTTGCATCAGAAGATGATCTAGTTGCCCGGATAGTAGCAGCAGCAGGAACAATTCAGGATACTCCTGGGGTTTTTGCCCGTGTCAGACAGAACATGATCCGACGGTGTAACCTTTGTTTATGTTTCAATGGAGGCATTTTTGAAAATCTACTGTAATTGAAATTGGGTTGTGTTAATGTGTTGTCTCTTGGTCATATAAAAAATGGAAAAGTGTTTGTTGGTTTAATTAATTTGCCGCCAGAGAAATCTTCCTCTACCGGTTTAAATACTCCTCATAGGAAGAAATGACATTAGGGGAAAATATTAGTTTGATGTCCCCTACAATCTACCAGAGTTTGTCGCTTTAAATACTTTTCATCCTGTACTTGCTGTATTTGCTGTAGTTCGTGTCATGAAGATTTTCTGTAAGTGACATGAAATGTATGGGCTATTGTTAGGATTTCTTCTAATTCAGGGCCATTATTTTGTGTTAATTAATAGTCAGATTGCGTTGCGTTTGTATATTGTGGGTCGTTAATGAATAGAACAAGTTTGAGCTGTATTTGTCAGGGGAAATTCTGTAGGTCAGTGTTGAAACGGCAAAGACAAGCAAAGTGATAGTACGTCAGTCTCACTCAGCAGTTTCAGAATTAAATAAAGAAGTTTCACCTTCTCAGTTATTTAAGTTTAAGCAAAAAAATTATATTTAGTAGTTTCAAGTGCACCTCCCAGGGCTGAATATTCCGTGGCCCATGTTCGCCAGTGAGTAGTACGGGCGACAAGCAGACGTACGGCGAGGGGCCGGGAGCCGCTGCCCGCAGAGCTCGCTTGATGCCCGTCCTGGTACTGCAGAGGGCGCGCCCGTCGGCAGCGGCGGACACACAATTGCAGTAATCGTGGCGCGGCACGGCGACGCGTCTCGTGCTGGATGCGGCGCTGACGAGCGAGTGATTCACGGGCCTCGTTAGGCGGCAAATCGCGTTTCACGCGCCTCTAAAGGCGAGGGGGCGGAGGCGCCCCGGGCTGTCTCTGTCTGTCTGCTGTCTTCTGCAAACAACATTCCGCACCTCGCACACCTGCTGTCCGTCGTGCCCGCGTTCAGATACGCGCCATTACCGACACCAGCCCTCCAGGACTGACTGCGTTCCAATGCACCTGGAGCATTCCTTACTGCAGTCACAGAATGTACACGTGTTGCCAACAAAAAGGGCCAGAATTTCATCAGTAAGTAATATTTCACTGTCGTGCAACGCAGTCGTGTTGTGGAACCTAACTCCTATGCGCTATCCTGCTAGATGAAACGTAGATAGCCTGAGCGTAGGCGTTCACCGTAGTACCCGCAATCCTTTCTCCCATAAACGTTGTCTGCCGCTGAGAAATTAATATGGACAGTGGATTGCTAATACATGTATCTCATGCCTTGTCCTACTGACAGTTATATTTCCAGTGACACAGTTCCATTGCAACTCAGCATATTAGGAACAACAGGATCCAACAGTACTACAAATTCAAACGAGGAAGAATCACAATTAAACTATAGTGAGCATGACAGAAGAAATCAACTTTGTTGCTTAGTCAGCAATTAAACACCGAAACCCGAATGAATTGCGAGATCTACCACTGTGGCGTTTATGGCAAAAGGTACTCCCTATCGAACCATTTATTAGGGCTGCTTCTACAAACGTACTCCGCAAGCCACCGTATGGTGCGTGGAGGAGGACACCCTGTACCACTACTACACTCATGCTCATAAATTAAGGATAATTGCCGGCCGGTGTTGGTTCAAATGGCTCTGAGCACTATGGGATTCAACTGCTGTGGTCATAAGTCCCCTAGAACTTAGAACTACTTAAACCTAACTAACCTAAGGACAGCACACAACACCCAGCCATCACGAGGCAGAGAAAATCCCTGACCCCGCCGGGAATCGAACACGGGAACCCGGGCGTGGGAAGCGAGAACGCTACCGCACGACCACGAGATGCGGGCCCGGCCGGTGTTGCCGAGCGGTTCTAGGTGCTTCAGTCTGGAACCGCGCGACAGCTACGGTTGGAGGTTCGAATCCTGCCTCGGGCATGGATGTGTGTGATGTCCTTAGGTTAGTTAGGTTTAAGTAGTTCTAAGTTCTAGGGGACTGATGACCTCAGATGTTAAGTCCCATAGTGCTCAGAGCCATTTGAACCATTAAGGATAATTGCAGAATGCGGTGCCACACAATGTGGCACTACACAAAACTGGCGCTAATAGCATAGGCACATAGGGAACACGCACGACACAGATCTGTAAGTCCACGGTCTTGCTGATAAGTTGAGAAAACCGTCCCGAAACACATGTGGTACAAAACGCCACTGTTTCCTGCGCATGCACCCCGACATCAATATGGGATATGATCACCATGCGTATGTACACAGGCCGCACAACGGGTTGGCATACTCTGGATCAAGTGGTCGAGCAGCTGTTGGGGTATAGCCTCCCATTCTTGCACCAGTGCCTGTCGGAGCTCCTGAAGTGTCGTAGGGGAATGAAGACATGCAGCGATACGTCGACCGAGAGCATCCTAGATGTGCCCGATGGGGTTTAGGTCTGGAGAACAGGCAGGCCTCTCCATTCGCCTGATATCTTCTGTTTCAGGGTACTCCTCCACCATGGCAGCTCGGTGGGATCGTGCGTTGTCATCCATCAGGAGGAAGGTGGGACCCACTGCACCCCTGAAAGGGCGGACGTACTGATGAAAAATGACGTCCCGATACATCTGACCCGTTACAGTTCCTCTGTCAAAGACATGCAGGGGTGTACATGCACCAATCCTAATCCCAGCCCTCGCCATCAAACCACGACCTCCATACACGTCACTTTCAAGGACATTAAGGGCTTGCGCTGCAGTCTGGAACCGCGAGACTGCTACGGTCGCAGGTTCGAATCCTGCCTCGGGCATGGATGTTTGTGATGTCCTTAGGTTAGTTAGGTTTAACTAGTTCTAAGTTTAGGGGACTAATGACCTCAGCAGTTGAGTCCCATAGTGCTCAGAGCCATTTGAACCATTAAGGGCTTGGTATCTGGTTCCTGGTTCACGCCAGATGAAAACCCGACCAGAATCACTGGTCAGACTACACCTGGACTCGTCCGTGAACATAACCTGGGACCACGGATCCAAAGACCATGTACTGTGTTCTTTACATCAGGCTTTACGGGCTATCCTGTGACCAGTGGTCAGTGGAATGCAGGTCTCCGGGCGAATAAACCATGTCTGTTCAGTCGTCTGTAGACTGTGTGTCTGGAGACAACTGTTCCAGTGGCAGCAGAAATGTCCCGAGCAAGGCTACCTGCTGTACTCCGTGGCCGTCTGCGGGCACTGATGGTGAGATATCGGTCTTCTTGTGATGTTGTACACTGTGGACGTCCCGTACTGTAGCTCCTGCACACATTTCCTGTCTGCTGGAATCGTTGCCATAGTCTTGAGATGACACTTTGTGGCACACGTAGGGCCCGTGATACGACCTGCTGTGTTTGACCAGCCTCCAGTAGCCCTAGTATTCTACCCTTCATAACGTCATCAATATGTGTTCTTTGAGCCATTTTAAACACACAGTCACCATTAGCACGTCTGAAAACGTCTGCACACTTATCCGCTGCACCGTACTCTGACATGCACCAACACACCTCTGCCTATGTGGACTGCTGACAGCGCCACCGTGCGACGACCGCAGGTGAAATGCACCGCATGGTCATACCCCGAGGTGATTTAAACCCGCAAACCGCCGACCAGAGCGTTGTTTCACCATGTATCAGCATCATCCTTAATTTGTGAGCATGAGTATAGTAGTTTCCTTTCCTGTTCCACTAGCAAACAGAGCGAGGGAAAAACAGCTATCAATACTCCTCAATAGAAGCCCTAATCTCTATGATCTTATCTTCATGGTCCTTACATGAAATGTACGTTAACGACAATAGAATCGTTCTGCAGTCAGCCTCAAATGCCGACTCTCCAAATTTTCTCAACATTTCTCGTCAAAAAGAGCGTTGCCTTCCCTCCAGTGATTCCCACTTGAGTTCCCGGAGCATCCCCACAATACCTGCGTTTTGTTCCAACCTACCGGTAATAAGTTTCCCACCCACCTCTGAAACGTTTGAAAGTCTTCCTTTAATCCGACCTGGTGGTAATCTCAATCACTCGAACAGTACTCAAGAATGGGTCGTACAAGCGTCATTTACACGGTCTCTTTTATAGAGGAACTACCCACACTTTCCTAAAATCTCCCAATAAACCGAAGTTGACCATTCGCCTTCCCTGCTACAATTTCACATGCTCGTTCCATTTCCTACTGCTCTGCAACGTTACACTAGATACGAGGGTAATCCCAAAACTAAGGTCTCCTAGTTTTGATAAGTACAGAACTGTTTGTGTTGGCCACACTGTTATGAAGAGTGTGTGTAAACATGGGCACGCCGCGCTGAGGCGCTCAGTCTTGGCTTGGCAGCCGTTGAGAATGGAGCTCCCGTTGGATGTTACCGCCAAGTGCGAATTGAGCACAGTTATTCGGTTTTTGAACGCAAAGGGCACTGCGCCGATTGAAATCCATCGCCGATAGACGAAAGTGTACGGTGAGTCGTGCATGGATGTCAAAAATGTTCGTAAGTAGTGTAGAGAGTTTGCACCTGGTCGTACCGAAATTCAGAACGAACAAAGGAGCGAGAGACCGTCAATTTCTGAGGAGACAGTGTTGAATATTGAGCAAAGCATGCTTGAAGATCGGCGGATCAACCTGGATGACCTCTGCACGTTAGTTCCTGAGGTTTCCCGAAGCACTGACCACAGAATTTTAACGGAAACATTGAACTATCGTAAAGTGTGCCCAAGATGGTTGCCACCACATGCGGCAACGAGTTGTTGCTTCCTGCGCATTTCTTCACCGCCTTGCAGTCGAACAGGAAGACTTTCTGGATTCTGTTTCACGGGTGACGAAACCTGGGCATTCCACTTTACACCTGAGACAAAGCAACAATCCAATGGCAGCATCCTTCTTCACGAAAGCCGCGGAAATTCAAACAAACACAGTCTGCCGGTAAAGTCATGACAACCGCTTTTGGCATCGGAATGGGGCATTGTTGGTCGACTTTATGCCCACTGGTACCACAATTAACGCTGACAGGTACTGCGAGACTCTGAAAAAACTCAACAGGGCAATTCAAAACCGGAGAAAAGGAATGTTGAGCAAGGGCGTATACATTCTCCATGACAACGCTCGCCCACACATCGCGCGGCAAACCGGACTGCGGACTGAAAAATTCATTTACCCGGAAGATACCATAAATGTGTATCGCTTGAATGACAACGTACCGAGGGAAAAAAACCTTTTTCTGAGGTTTTGTGAGCTTACTCAGCAGTAAACATCTGTAATAAAGGGTACCCTCTGCGAGTAAGAATAACGAGAGTTTTTGAACGAAACGGCCTTCACAAAGGTCGTCAGCCATTTGTAATAGCGATTTAAGTAATGATGATAACTACATGTGTGAGTATACAAAATTTATACACTAGCTATGGATCACAATGACAATTTTCATTTCCCTCTCAACTTATTTTCTCACACATAAATTAACAAATAAGAAACAGATGATTATAAAGTAAATCACTAATGTAATTACTACAGAATATTCCAATGCAAGTGGATATTGAAAATTCATTAGCAATTTGACTGTAAAATGGTTCAAAATGGCTCTGAGCACTATGGGACTTAACATCTATGGTCATCAGTCCCCTAGAACTTAGAACTACTTGAACCTAACTAACCTAAGGACATCACACAACACCCAGTCATCACGAGGCAGAGAAAACCCCGCCGGGGTTAATTCACTATAGTAAAACGTAAAGTATAGGATGCCGATCGACCGTTGCATGTTTCTCTGTTGAAGTCACCTTTGGGCGGCTATATTCGAGAGGCTTGTGACCAAGACTAAGAACACGCGGACTAAATGTCGACTTTGCAAACCAGACACTAGTACCCACGAGTCAGAGTCGACTCACTTCCACCCCTTAGCTAAAAAACAATCCCTAGCGTTGTGATCCGCCCTGCAAAGCCCTGAACGCTAAGGGGCGCGCTTCCGGGACAGCAGGCGCGCCGGCCCCAATTCGAATTCTCCTGACGGATTGACATCGAGAGTCGGTGTGCCTGTCATCTTGGATGCTGTTGTTAGGCGGTTTTCCACATGCCAATAGGTAAATACCAGGCTGATTCCCACGTCCCACCTCAGATACAAGCTGCGCAAACTTTAGAAAACTTCTTCACACACGCACATAAAATTTATTCTACATGCACGTAGATGGGGCATACTGACTCCGTCGCGGGTGGGAATAGGAGACTAGTGGTCTTGGATGTTTAATCTCCTGAAACCTACAATCATCAGCAACAGTCATGTATTGTACGCAATCGTAGCCGTGTCATTCGCATAACAGTCAGACACGATAATTATCTTAATCCAAACAATATTAAAGACTCAAATCAAAATATAAGGTGTTTCAAAAGGATTGACACAGTTTGACGAGACTGCTTCTTCTAGATGAATGAAAATAGAAACTTAGGGTAAATTTTAACTTACAGGGAGGACTACGAAGTTTTTATTTTCAAAAGAATTTTTCAAGGATATAACTTTTAAAGGACGCACGTAAAACGTTTTGGTACATTTTACAGTTACACTTAAAACCAAAGTTGTAATTTACCTTTCACAAATGTTCACTTTGTTCTCCACCGGACTCACGACACAGATGCAGAGGATAGTCATCATCTTTCCACAGTTTTTAGCGCGTGCCGAAAGTTTCAGGTTTCACTGCAGTTGCTAGGCGACGTTACAGTTATTGTTGGAAGGAGCGACGCGTAGACGAGGCCTTTTTCACAAATAATTTAAAAAATTAATTACCGTGAGACCAGGAGACCTTTGAGGCCAATAATTCAGTACCTTTTACTCTGTAGGGGGTGCAGTGTCGTACCATCGACGAAAAACACGCCGCACAGTTGTAACTGAACTGCAGCTGTTGAAACGTCGATCCCAAAGCGCCTTTCGTTCACATATTATGTTGATATGTTGATGTACTATCGCAATGTCGACTCTACCCACTGGTTGATGAACGGGCGAGCCAGTTATCTACACGACGGAGGCACCTGTGGGCAACTTACAGTTGGTGCCGGATAGACTAAGCTTCGAACGGTAAGTTATACAGGATGTTACAAAAAGGTACGGCCAAACTTTCAGGAAACATTCCTCACACACAAAGAAAGAAAATATGTTATGTGGACATGTGTCCGGAAACGCTTACTTTCCATGTTAGAGCTCATTTTATTACTTCTCTTCAAATCACATTAATCATGGAATGGAAACACACAGCAATAGAACGTACCAGCGTGACTTCAAACACTTTGTTACAGGAAATGTTCAAAATGTCCTCCGTTAGCGAGGATACATGCATCCACCCTCCGTCGCATGGAATCCCTGATGCGCTGACGCAGCCCTGGAGAATGGCGTATTGTATCACAGCCGTCCACAATACGAGCACGAAGAGTCTCTACATTTGGTACCGGGGTTGCGTAGACTTGAGCTTTCAAATGCCCCCGTAAATGAAAGTCAAGAGGGTTGAGGTCAGGAGAGCGTGGAGGCCATGGAATTGGTCCGCCTCTACCAATCCATCGGTTACCGAATCCGTTGTTGAGAAGCGTACGAACACATCGACTGAAATGTGCAGGAGCTCCATCGTGCATGAACCACATGTTGTGTCGTACTTGTAAAGGTACATGTTCTAGCAGCACAGGTAGAGTATCCCGTATGAAATCATGATAACTTGCTCCATTGAGCGTAGGTGGAAGAAACTAAAATGAGCTCTAACATGGAAATCAAGCGTTTCCGGACACATGTCCACATAACATCTTTTCTTTATTTGTGTGTGAGGAATGTTTCCTGAAAGTTTTGCCGTACCTTTTTGTAGCACCCTGTATACCCAGAATTTTGACTTCTTTCATATAAAAGATATAGCCTTGTGAATATCTTAATTACACACATATTTCACAAAGCACTTCTCTCCGTAAGTGCAATTTTATCCACAGCACCAAATTTCGAAGTAGCATTTAACCAGAAAACCCTCCTCCCTTCTTCAGATCCAAGGTAGTGTTTCCAGTCCTAAGAAATCCTCGCCTCATTCAGTCTGTTCCTCCCAAATCTTCACCGTCCGTACTACTTTGACAAACAACTTCAATCTCTTCGATGGCCTCCTCCGCCAACAGCAGAAGTTCCAACTATTGATTTACAAGTTTTCACTCAGGAAATAAGATTCGTGCTAAATTTAACTCTAGAACACTAAAGGTAGGAAAGAGTAACATAGTTACAAAACCGCCTAAAATTTTACTACTCCACGTCCTAATTCAAAGGAGATCATAATTTACTGTTTATGCACTAGTTAATTACAATTATAAGGTCTCCAATGGTATATCACATACAAAATAAGTAAAAAGCTCCTATTTTACACCCTATACTGACAACAGTAGTTTGGCGGGAACCACGAATTAGTATCAAGTACAATCGTAAATTTTATGAGGGTTTAGTAGTCTAGGATTGTAGTTGCACTTCTCACCTAGGGAAACCGACAGTGAAAGTAAGCTACTTAAAAGTGTTAATGTCTTGGATTTTTAGAGTTTTTTTACTATTTTTAAGGCGGGCAAGGTGCAAATGGTGTTAAGGAACAAGTCAGACAGCCGACAGCCGCAAAAGAAGGATTCAAAAGTTGCTGCATTTGTAGCTTATATTATGCAGCAGCGGAAAGTGTTGCTCTCTTTCGAGAACTTTTGATATTACGAATTTACTCCACGGAACTACGTAATAATTCTGTGATGCTGAAATATATCAGCAAATATAAGCAATGAAACCATAAGGACGACCTGGGAACACTAATAACTTTAACAACAGGAGTCGTTTCGATAAAAATTTGAAACGTTTAATATACTGGGTTTTATAAATTAAAATTTAGTGTTAAAATACTACTCTATAAAATATATTTATTTTCGTTCTTTAATGTTAAATTGTCTGACGTAAATTTATACTTTTATTTTTATCATAGATTCATCTATTTCGAAAGACACAGTCTCCCGTTGAAGGAAGAGAAATTGGTGTTTAAGATCACTTAAATGACGAGGTCATTAAAGTCTCAATACAAGTTGGGACAGAATAAGGATGGTGTGAGTTAACGAGAATTTCTCTCTCATTTAAATATATGGCCGAAAGAGTCAGCCTACAGGAATTGTCAAACGAACCCTGTCGTCGAGGACCGGATGCCACAAAGGGTGCAGATTCACCACGAGGTGGAGAAACCCACAGGTGTCTATTGTCTATTGAGACCTAAGTGCTGTAGTGTGCGAGTGAGACGGAAGAGAACCTACGTCATAGGGAAATCCAACAGAAGGCTTTTGTGGCCGAGGAGATGTATCACTGTTAAATATGGCTGCCTAAGATCGGCCGCACAGGGAAACATTTATGGAAACTATTTAATTCTGTAGTAAGTCAGGGAATGAAGCCACAGAAATTTTAATCTGCCATCCTCCATAAATTTACTGTTTCAGTGAAAGTAACAAGTTTTGTAACAAAGACCTGAATACTAAATTTTGAACGCTTTGGTCGATCTTAACGATCGACATTTCATATAGGAGCGCATCATTAAAGTGACAAACATTGTAAATATCAACTCTGTAACTTTATGTGTTTAAAAGATATAGTAAATTTAAATTATCAGTATTTTCAGTTCCTCCACACAAAACACATTCAACGATGACAGTATGCGACTTTATTGACTCATTGGGTAATGGAATATTTGTTGCAAAGTTTAGTGCATAATAGTTACTTTTGTTCTTCATTTATTTATCAGAAAGCACACTGGTGCAAGGCTACTGGTCGTGTTATTCAAAGCTAAGAAGGAAATTGTATTGGTTTTCAAATGGTTCAAATGGCTCTGAGCACTTTGGGACTTAACGTCTGAGGTCATCAGTCCCCTAGAACTTAGAACTACTTAAACCTAACTAACCTAAGGACATCACACACATCCATGCCCGAGGCAGGATTCGAACCTGCGATCGTAGCGGTCGCTCGGTTTCAGACTGAAGCGCCTAGAACCGCTCGGCCACCCCGGCTGGCGTATTGGTTTTATGTAAAAGAATGGAAGTGGTCAAGCTTTGATTATTTAAATATGTTAAAATGTAAAATAGTGTGGAATAAGCTATAGCCAATCAGATGGAAAGGGAACTGCGCTACTCAGCTGAGCGAAGATCGGCGCGCGGGAAACGCGGCCAGAGGCGGACAGAGGGCAGTTCTTGTCTAGACACCAAATTGTACAGTTCGGCTGGAGACACCAAAGGGTACGGTTCGGCTGGAGACACTGGATACAGTTCGGCTGGAGACACCAAAGTGGACAGTTCGGATTGAGACTCGAAAGCGGACAGTCGGTCTTTAGGCAGCTAGGGATTGAAACGACTTAGAAAATTTCGCGTTGTGTGGTACCGCGGGACTTTGAGCGGTGAGCAGCCGCGCGCCTGGTGTGAATTCTAACTTTTCGTGTAAACATCGACGTGGAGTATTGGACTTGTGTTTCACGATGAGATTCTGAATCATCGAACTCTGTCAAATGGATATGCTTTAGAGTGTAACAGTAACTCTAAATACGACCACTTTCGGTATTAGTTTGCTTTATGAATAAACATTATTCTAACCAAATCGCAACTGTGTGGCCTATATCATTAATGGGTCGTTAATTTCGTTCCCAGTATTATTATTACTGTTATTGTATGTTATATTAACTTTGTATTTCGCAAACTTGCCATCAACCAGACAATTTAACCAAAGGGTCACAAGTGTCTAATTTTGGGCGTGTAATGCGACACGTGCGGTTCAACCCCTAGACCAGTTTGAGCCAAGACATTTCGACGAAGAGGAACCGCATGTGAGCCAGAACATCTTTGGGATGTTAGGTAGCAATGGGAAAGAAACCAGTAGCCTATATGCACGAAAATATTTCGGTAAATTACGGAAAACACAATCACAATCACAATCATTCGAAAATTTTTCAAAATTTTGAAAATTTTGATAATTTAACTTTAATTATAATCACCCTGTATAATACTGTCACAAATTATTGTCAGAAGGATGGATCGACTGTACTTCCACAGAAATGTAGGCGCACGATAGGCAATATAGTAGGAGGAGCATTCAATAACTAATGCAACAATTTTTTCTCAATCAATTTCGATTCAAAAAGTGTGAAAACTATCGTGAGACATCGTACAATATTTCTGCATCAACACCTACACTGTCGTGAAGTTCTGATTGTTGGCGGCACTATATGTAAGCACTAGGGTAAGGGCGGTGCTAGGACACTTTTGATAAAAAATTGATGTGTAAATTAATTAAATTGATCAATTAATTACCCACCAACCACGCCCACCCGCACCCCATCCACTCACGGATGATGTCATGTGTTTTCCTCAGCCTGCACGTGGGTCTCCACACCCTTGCCCCTTCCTCACCCCTCCCTCACCCCCTTCCCCCACCTACTCTATTGGCGGGAATTTCGAATTTTTGTGGGAATTTCGAATTTTGGTGGGAATTTCGTATTTTGGTGGGAATTTCTTTGTCCCATGGATATGCTGACGTCCAACCCCACCCACCACCCTGGAACTGACGGGAAATTAAAAATGACAGTTCCCTTTCTGGTACTCGAATCCGGGTCCTTCTGCACGGAAAACAAGTGCACCACCCGACACATGGAAACTGCCCAGTTGCAGAAGAGGAAGGTTAGGTTAGTGTACTTTATTTATTTTGGTTGGAAAACTGAAGTAAAAATCGATGCTGATTACGTAACTAATCATATGGATGGGTCCCGATTAAACAACTGTATGCATAGCGCAACACAAAGTGCGCCTACAACCACAGTACAGCTCAAAAATTGACGACGCCATTGTTGTTGTCGAACGTAAAACGACTGTGTTTTTTCCGACATGTGATCTAATGGTATGAAATATCGTATTCTCTAATGTTATTTCGTGAGTCTGAAATGTCTGAAATACACACGTGCATGACAGTTTATTTGCAGACACTGACTTGGAAACGAGAGACGCTCTCAGGTCACGTAATTTGTCCACCAAACTGAAATAAATTGCTTAATATAGAAGTTTATTTTTTTTTGTAGTTTAAATTCTCGCTTTTTTTTTACTCCGATGACGGTTTCGAAATAACGAGGACATTCTGCGGTGATCGTTAGTTTTCGCAGCAAAATAGTGGAAGCTTTCTTTCCAATTTTGCGCAGGGTGGATACGTATAGTCATCTGCAGTCTGATCAATTGCAGTCAGTGGTGGTGCACTTCGACGGATGTCACAAAGTACTGAGATGTGAATTGTATCCTCTAGTCAAATACAAAACCTATACCGATTTTGCTCATAAACCAAAAGAAAATGCTGTTCCTTCGAAAAACAGACACCACGTAGATCCTTCAGCTGTGAAACACTGCATGTAAATTGAAGTGAGATGACTGCTACGAGTGGAACATTATGCGGAATCAGTAAGGTGTGCGTTCTTTCGACGGAACAGGCACCATACGTTCATATAATTCATAATCCTGCCTGCGCAATGGATCCACTTTCTTCAGTGCAATTGCACCAATAAGTCAAACCTCCTGTGGAAATCTGTAAGTAGCGAACAGGAGTATAATGGAAAGGGATTGCGGATAGGTGACACTCGGTCGGAGTGTGGATCAGCCGTGAAGCGTTCCGAGATAGTGCAGTTGCGATAATGCTGTGTCGCAGACGGCGCAATGGTTGCCGCACCTGCTTACAAGGGAACCTCCCCATCGCACCCCCCTCAGATTTAGTTAGAAGTTGGCACAGTGGATAGGCCTTGAAAAACTGAACACAGATCAATCGAGAAAACAGGAAGAAGTTGTTTGGAACTATGAAAAAAATAAGCAAAATATACAAACTGAGTAGCCCATGCGCAAGATATGTAATATCAAGGATAGTGTAAACTAAGGAGCGCCGTGGTCCCATGGTTAGCGTGAGCAGCTGCGGAACGAGCGGTCCTTGGTTCAAGTTTTCCCTCGAGTGAAAAGTTTACTTTCTTTATTTTCGCAAAGTTATGATCTGTCCGTTCGTTCATTGACGTCTCTGTTCACTGTAATAAGTTTAGTGTCTGTGTTTTGCGACCGCACCGCAAAACCGTGCGATTGTTATTGAAGTCGCGTGCTATATTTGCTGGATTCATATTGCCCACGGAATACATCTCACGTATTTAATGCACTCTCGTCCAAAGTAGCGAACACTCAACTGCCAGCCAGGGAGCCTCGTTAGCAGGAATATTCTCCCTTCCGTGCGCTGTAGTCGACTGACGTCGTGTGTTTCGATGTTTGTTTAGGTGTACCGTCCCCATACTATGGCGCATTACCTCGCATCGGACGGACGGACGGACAGATAATAATTGTCTGAAAATAAAGAAAGTAAACTTTTCACTCGAGGGAAGACTTGAACCAAGGACCGCTCGTTACGCAGCTGCTCACGCTAACGACGGGACCACGGCGCTCCTTAGTTTACACTATCCTTGATGTCGCATATCTTGCGCATGGACTACTCAGTTTGTATATTTTGCTTATTTTTTTCATAGTTCCACACAACTTCTTCCTGTTTTCTCGATTGATCTGTGTTCAGTTTTTCAAGGCCTATCAACTGTGCCAACTTATAACTAAACCTGAGGGGGGTGCGTTGGGGAGGTTCCCTTGTTAGTAAGCAGGAAATCATGGTTTCGAATCTCGGTCCAGTACACATTTTCGCTCGTCGCTGCTGATTCCACATAATGTCGCACTGCAGCTGATAGCAGTCACCCCGCTTCAATTTACATAAAAGAAAATGGACTGAGCCTATTTTCGTGGAAAAAAGATGTGTATCATCGTCGTGATGTGTTTTCTTTTTTAAAAGATGCATGATCATAAGAGATGTATTGACGTTAAATAAAAAAGTTCTTCATCGAAGAACGGCGGTCGCTTGCGGTGGGGCGGTGTGGGAGTTGGTCCAGTGTGTGTGAGATCGCTGACGCAGTTGCACTCGACCAGGGGGGCGGCGTGTAGGGAGGGGTGGTAGCATTAAATTTCCCCTTTGAGTTAGCGAAGAACCGCCGAATTGAGCATCCAGCCACGTGCCCTCAGCCACAGCTGAGGAAGACTCTGCTCTAAGGTACGTCAGGAGCTGTGGCCGGCAGAGGCGATGGAGGCAGTCTGCCTGTTCTCCAAGCAGTGGACATTTAAAAAAGCGATCTGGAGAGTTCTCCGGAATTTCTTTGTTGTTCGAGGGGGTCCAGTCTTTCCGAGAAATACGTCTAACAGACTGCAAGAAGCTTGTCTATCTGTAACTGATTTTCGCAGATGGAGGCAGTATATCACTGCTGCCAGAAGGATCTCTTTGTGGACCACCAACGGTAACATAGAACAGGCCTCTGTCCCTACCTATGGTGAGGAGAGGAAGGGAGGGAGGGGGGGAGGGCGAGAGGAGGTAAGACTACCTCCAAGTTGGTTAGTTCGTCAGTGCCAATGTAGGAGAACGCAATTCCAACTACCGTCCACTCTGCAGTCGTTTCGGACAACAATTTTCCCCAGCATATGTGTTGCATTATGACCCGTTCATTACAAGTCCTGCTTTTTTTCGCGACAATTTCGATGCGTTATTAGAACAGTGATGGATTTCCCCTCAATTGCGGTAGCGTGTACTGCTTTTGATTACTTGGGCTACAAGGTGATTGTCAAGCAGGTGTCTGTAGCGAACTCTGATGTCAAACAGCTGTATGGTCACAGGTAATACACTTATTAAATTCCTCTCTGTCCAACACCACCATTGCGTCAGTTGAATATATTTCCCACCAAAAAGAAAAAAAAATAAAGATGGTATCTTATACCCCAGCCTCCTTCCCGTCAGCTTTTAGGCGGAGGGTAGAGTTTGAGTACGTCTGCCATTATTATTTTGTATACTAAGGAAAGTTCTGTTTTACCAGTGTGATGCTATATCACACCATCGTTTAAGAAACAAATCGTGAGAGAATGCCTTGTAGTAGAACCTCCTACAACATTTTACTGCGTCTCTCTCTCTTTTATATCTAAACCAATTCCGGTTTGCGTGCTTACATTTGACGGTTTTGATCCATATCTCTCCTCTACCGACATATCTGTAAAGTTTCTATCATACAGCAGATCCTTGCGCTCTAGTTTTGAAAGCAATTTGATCATCACAGCCTGTTTCATGCTATCTACTCACATGTAAGGAAAAAAGCACTATCATTTATAGGTTTCATAACGAGCTATAATTTAAATGGTGCCTACTTTATAATTAGAGGTTATAAAATGTGAAATAACACAGAACTTGGCGTAACAGCTATTTTTTAGACACGCAGCCGTGACAATAATAATAAAAACTGTCATGATTCCACGAGAATATATACATTAGATTTCTATCACTTCTATGAGCAAAATCGGTGTAGTTTTGAAAGAACTATGTGCACTATGTGCATACAAACTTTAACCAGTTATACCATTCCTTATAACAGAACCTCCTATAAGATTTTACCGCGTCTCTCTCTTCCGATACATCGAAGAAACAAATACCATCTGCGCGTTAACACCGAGCATATTACATACACACGTATCGCCCCGTTGGAGCACGTGACCAGTGACCGAAGTCACTTGCACAGATGGGCATAAATTTCTGTCGACTGTACTACAGGAAGACCATATCCGGCAGACTCTCAACCACAATACAGGGCTCCTGTACTGGTCCTTCACAAGCAGCTTAAAAAATTGTTTTTTCGGCTGTAAAACACCCATGCAGGGTACAACTACAGTTTTGTACACAGTCGTCCACTTTGTTTTTCTACGATGACTTCGACACCTGTGTCCGGTGCTTAAACGATATTAACGCGTTTCGATCCTTTGCCTCTCAAAGGAAGCTGAACATCACATAGTGTAAACTATGCAGCTCCCACAGTTCACAGATCGGTGGAAATGAAACACAGAAGCGAAATTTCTCAATGGCAAAAATGTGGAAGACATCGCAGCATATGGAAACTGGAAGAGTTTGCGGCATTGTACAGCGTTTCCAACAGCTATCCAAAGGTGATGACCTATACAGTTAATCTCATCTTCCACAACAATGGGGTAGCGGATTAAAAAGGGCGTAAGACAGGGATGTAGTCTTTCAGGAGTGGAATTAAAATTCAAGGTGAGAGGATAGCAACGATATGATTCGCTGATGACATTGCTGTCCTGAGTGAAAGTGAAAAAGAATTACATGATCTGCTGAATAGAATGAACGGCCTAATGATTACAGAATATGGACTGAGTGTAAGTTGAAGAAAGACGAAAATAATGAGAAGTAGCAGAAATGAGAACAGCGAGAATTTTAACATCAGGATTGATGGTCACGAAGTAGACGAAGTTAAGGAATTCTACTACCTAGCAACAAAATAACCAATGAGGGACGGAGCAAAGAGGACATCAAAAGCAGACTAGCACTGGCAAAAAGGGGATTCTTGGTCAAGAGAAGCCTACTAGTATCAAAAATAGACCTCGATCTGAGGAAGAAATTTCTGAGGATGTACATTTGGATCACAGAATAGACGAGAATCGAGGCAATTCAGATGTGGTGCTACAGACGAATGTTGAAAAGTAGGTGGACTGATAAGGTAAGGAACGAGGAGGTTCTGCGCAAAATCGGAGAGGAAAGAAATATGTGGAAAACACTGACAAGGAGAACTGACAGGATAATAGGACATCTATTAAAAGGCGAAGATCGGAATACATCCAGCAAATAAATGAGGACGTAGATTGCAAGTGCTACTCTCAGATGAAGAGATTGACACAGGAGAGGAATTCGCAATGGAGCGCATCACACTACGGTCGCAGGTTCGAATCCTGCCTCGGGCATGGATGTGTGTGATGTCCTTAGGTTAGTTAGGTTTAAGTAGTTCTAAGTTCTAGGGGACTTATGACCACAGCAGTTGAGTCCCATAGTGCTCAGAGCCATTTGAACCATTTTTGGAGCGCATCAAACCAGTCAGAAGACGATGACTCAAAAAACAAAACAAAAATAATTGAGCAAGCGATATGGGAAACCAAGGGGATATTTGGAAAGTGAATCAAAAATTCAGGAAGAAGAAATAAAAAGTTGGAGGTTTGTCAATAACATTGTACTTCCACCTGCATCCATTCATGTCCAGTGTGCGTTCCGTCGGACATGTGCAATTCCAGCAGGACAATGAGACACCCCACCCGTCTACAATTGCTACAGAGTGGCTCCAGGAGCACACTTCTGAGTTTAAACACTTCCGCTGCCCATCAAACTCCCCAGACACGAATATTAATTAGCATATCTGGGATACTTTACAACGTGCTGTTCAGAGGATATCGCCACTCCTCGCACTCTTACGGATTTATGGAAAGCCCTGCAGGATTCATGGTGTCAATTCCATCCAGCACTACTTCAGTCATCAGTCGAGGCCATGCCACGTCGTGTTGCGGCACGTCTGCATACTCGCCGCGGCCCTACACGATATTAGGTAGGTGCACAAGTTTCTTTGGCACTTCAATGTTTATTTGCAATGTAAACTGGATATTTGTGTGTGACATGCAAGCAGAAACAAGAAGACCCGCTTTTTTCGTAAAAATGACAATTTTATACACTCCTGGAAATGGAAAAAAGAACACATTGACACCGGTGTGTCAGACCCACCATACTTGCTCCGGACACTGCGAGAGGGCTGTACAAGCAATGATCACACGCACGGCACAGCGGACACACCAGGAACCGCGGTGTTGGCCGTCGAATGGCGCTAGCTGCGCAGCATTTGTTCACCGCCGCCGTCAGTGTCAGCCAGTTTGCCGTGGCATACGGAGCTCCATCGCAGTCTTTAACACTGGTAGCATGCCGCGACAGCGTGGACGTGAACCGTATGTGCAGTTGACGGACTTTGAGCGAGGGCGTATAGTGGGCTTGCGGGAGGCCGGGTGGACGTACCGCCGAATTGCTCAACACGTGGGGCGTGAGGTCTCCACAGTACATCGATGTTGTCGCCAGTGGTCGGCGGAAGGTGCACGTGCCCGTCGACCTGGGACCGGACCGCAGCGACGCACGGATGCACGCCAAGACCGTAGGATCCTACGCAGTGCCGTAGGGGACCGCACCGCCACTTCCCAGCAAATTAGGGACACTGTTGCTCCTGGGGTATCGGCGAGGACCATTCGCAACCGTCTCCATGAAGCTAGGCTACGGTCCCGCACACCGTTAGGCCGTCTTCCGCTCACGCCCCAACATCATGCAGCCCGCCTCCAGTGGTGTCGCGACAGGCGTGAATGGAGGGACGAATGGAGACGTGTCGTCTTCAGCGATGAGAGTCGCTTCTGCCTTGGTGCCAATGATGGTCGTATGCGTGTTTGGCGCCGTGCAGGTGAGCGCCACAATCAGGACTGCATACGACCGAGGCACACAGGGCCAACACCCGGCATCATGGTGTGGGGAGCGATCTCCTACACTGGCCGTACACCACTGGTGATCGTCGAGGGGACACTGAATAGTGCACGGTACATCCAAACCGTCATCGAACCCATCGTTCTACCATTCCTAGACCGGCAAGGGAACTTGCTGTTCGAACAGGACAATGCACGTCCGCATGTATCCCGTGCCACCCAACGTGCTCTAGAAGGTGTGTAAGTCAACTACCCTGGCCACCAAGATCTCCGGATCTGTCCCCCATTGAGCATGTTTGGGACTGGATGAAGCGTCGTCTCACGCGGTCTGCACGTCCAGCACGAACGCTGGTCCAACTGAGGCGCCAGGTGGAAATGGCATGGCAAGCCGTTCCACAGGACTACATCCAGCATCTCTACGATCGTCTCCATGGGAGAATAGCAGCCTGCATTACTGCGAAAGGTGGATATACACAGTACTAGTGCCGACATTGTGCATGCTCTGTTGCCTGTGTCTATGTGCCTGTGGTTCTGTCAGTGTGATCATGTGATGTATCTGACCCCAGGAATGTGTCAATAAAGTTTCCCCTTCCTGGGACAATGAATTCACGGTGTTCTTATTTCAATTTGCAGGAGTGTAGTTGTTAATCAGCGTATATACTGACAGAAAAAATTGAAACACCAAAATAGTAATTAATGTGAAGTACGTCATTTCGGGGATGCACTTTTTTTGGTAATAAATTTGAGTTAGTAGCATTGCAACGTTCCAGATTAATGCGCGAGTTAAATCACAGCAAATGTGAAATCCAGGTACATTAACAACCGGTATAATCAGGAGATTGTTGAATGCATGCCTGGAAAGGTGCAGGCATTGTGTTGTAAATGTGCCGGATGTAAGTTTGTGGGATATACATGTAGTTCCATGCCTGTTGCACGTGGTCAGTCAATGCAAGAAAGGTTAATGCTGTAAGTGGATAACGCTGGAGTTGTCATCCGATGATGTCCCATATGTGCTTGATTGGAAACAGATGTGGTGATTGGGCAGGCCAAGGAAGCGTGTTAATGCTCTGAAGAGCCTGTTCTGTTACAACAGGGGTCGGTGTGCGAGTGTTATCCTGTTGGAAAACACCCTCTGGAATGCTCTTCTTGAATGGCAGTACAAGAGGTCTGATATACAAATTTCAGTCAGGGTGTGTGGGGTAACCACGAGAGTGTTCCCGCTCTGTCATAAGAAACCGCAGCTCAGACCATAACTGTCCGCAGCTCGTGGTCGTGCGGTAGCGTTCTCGCTCCCCGCGCGCCGGTTCCCGGGTTTGATTCCCGGCGGGGTCAGGGATTTTCTCTGCTTCGTGATGACTGGGTGTTGTGTGATGTGCTTACGTTAGTTAGGTCTAAGTAGTTCTAAGTTCTAGGGGACTGATAACCATAGATGTTAAGTCCCATAGTGCTCAGAGCCATTTTTTTTTTCAGACCATAACTCCAGGTGTAAGTGCAGTGAGTCTCACCTGGCATCCTTCTACCCTACACATTAACATCACTGGCACCGAGGCAGAACCAGTTTTCATCAGAAAACACAACAGACTTCCACACTCCACTTCCACGAGCTTTCGCTTCACACCACTGAAGTCGCTGGTGGTTTGCGATCAGTGGAGTGCACGTTACGGGGCCTCTGGAGATTGTTGAATGCATGCCTGGAAAGGTGCAGGCATTGTGTTGTAAATGTGCCGGATGTAAGTTTGTGGGATATACATGTAGTTCCATGCCTGTTGCACGTGGTCAGTCAATGCAAGAAAGGTTAATGCTGTAAGTGGATAACGCTGGAGTTGTCATCCGATGATGTCCCATATGTGACTTCAATATTAATTGTATAAGTGATTGTGCAAGGAAGAGGATGCTGGTAGACCTCTTTAATTCATATAATCTTATGCAAACCGTAAGGTGCTTAAAAATGTTATTAGGAAGGCAAAAAGTATGTGGTATGCAGATAGAATAGCTTATAGATAGAATAGCTTATAGATGTTGACTCTGAAATTATTGGTATATCTGAACACTTCTTAAATAAGGAGATAATTCAGAGGCTTCCTTTACCAGGATACAGGTTGGCTGGCTGCTTTTCGAGGAGCTCTTTGCGGTGTGGGGGAGTAGCCATGTATGTGAAAAACGGCATCGCATTTGAGTCAATTGATGTTTCAAAGTACTGCACTGAAAAGGTGTTTGAATGTTGTGCAGGTGTGGTTAGATTTAACGGAGTTAAACTTGTAACTGTTGTTATTTATAGATCCCCAGACTCCGATTTCACAGCATTTTTGCTAAAGCTAGAGGAGGTTCTTGGTTCACTTTATAGGAAATACAAAAAGTTAGTTATATGTGGTGACTTCAATATTAATTGTATAAGTGATTGTGCAAGGAAGAGGATGCTGGTAGACCTCTTTAATTCATATAATCTTATGCAAACCGTATTCTTTCCAACGAGAGTGCAAGGGAACAGTAGAACAACCATAGACAACATTTTTGTTCATTCCTCATTACTAGAAGGGCATTCTGTTAGAAAAAAGGTGAATGGCCTTTCAGATCATGATGCGCAAATTTTAACTTTAAAAGATTTTTATGCTGCAACTCGTGTTAAATATAGTCATCAGCTGTTCAGGAAAGCTGATCCGGTTGCTGTAGAGACCTTTGTAAACCTTATAAAGGAACAAGAGTGGCAAGATGTTTATAGCGCTGAGACAGTAAACGATAAATATAATGCTTTTCTAAAGACCTTTCTCATGCTCTTTGAAAGTTGCTTTCCGTTACAACGTTTAAAACAGGGTACTAGCACAAACAGGCAGCCTGGGTGGCTGACTAGAGGGATAAGAATATCTTGTAGAACAAAGTGGCAATTATATCAAAACGTTAGAAACAGTCAAAATCTAAATGCAGCAGCCCATTACAAACAGTATTGTAAGGTGCTTAAAAATGTTATTAGGAAGGCAAAAAGTATGTGGTATGCAGATAGAATAGCTAAGTCTCAGGATAAAATTAAAACCATATGGTCAGTCGTAAAGGAAGTTGCTGGTCTGCAGAGACAGGTCGAGGATATAGAATCAGTGCGTAGTGGGAATGTCCGTGTTACTGAAAGTCGCATATATGTACAGTATTTAATAATCACTTTCTGAATATAGCAGGTGAACTAAATAGAAACCTAATTCCAACAGGGAATCATATAGCGCTCTTAGAAAAAAGTGTTCCGAGGCTGTTACCTGAAATGCTCCTCCATGATACTGACAAGAGGGAGATTGAGTTAATAATTAAATCACTAAAGACCAAGAACTCTCATGGATATGACGGGGTATCTAGCAGAATACTGAAGTATTGTTCTATGTATGTTAGCCCAGTACTTAGCCATATCTGTAACTTTTCCTTTAGGAGTGGTCGGTTTCCTGATCGATTAAAATACTCGGTAGTGAAGCCACTTTATAAAAAGGGAGACATTGATAATGTTGACAATTTTAGACCTATTTCTATGCCATCGGTGTTTGCTAAAGTTATCGAGAAGGTTGTATATACAAGGTTACTGGAGCATTTAAATTCACATAATTTGCTGTCAAATGTTCAGTTTGGTTTTAGAAATGGTTTAACAACTGAAAATGCTATATTCTCTTTTCTCTGTGAGGTTTTCGACGGATTAAATAAAAGGTTGCGAACGCTAGGTGTTTTCTTTGATTTAACGAAGGCTTTTGACTGTGTTGACCACAAAATATTACTGCAGAAGTTGGATCATTATGGAGTAAGGGGAGTAGCTTACAATTGGTTCGCCTCTTACTTTAAGAACAGAAAGAAGAGGGTAATTCTCCGCAATATTGAGAGTGGTAGTGATGTTCAGTCCCAATGGGGCACTGTTAAGTGGGGCGTTCCCCAAGGGTCGGTGCTGGGGCCACTGCTGTTTCTTATTTATATAAATGATATGCCTTCTAGTATTACAGGTGATTCAAAAGTATTTCTGTTTGCTGATGACACCAGCTTGATAGTGAAGGATCTTGTGTGTAATATTGAAACAGTAACAAATAATTTAGTTCATGAAATAAGTTCGTGGCTTGTGGAAAATAATTTGATGCTAAATCACAGTAAGACTCAGTTTTTACAGTTTCTAACTCACAATTCAACAAGAACTGACATTTTAATCAGACAGAATGGGCATGTTATACGCGAGACGGAACAGTTCAAGTTCCTAGGCGTACGGATAGATAGTAAGCTGTTGTGGAAAGCCCATGTTCAGGATCTTGTTCAGAAACTAAATGCTGCTTTATTTACCATTAGAACAGTATCTGAAATAAGTGACACTTCAACACGAAAAGTAGTCTACTTCGCATATTTTCATACGCTTATGTCGTATGGTATTATTTTTTGGGGTAATTCTTCTGATTCAAAAAGGGTATTTTTGGCTCAAAAACGGGCTGTTCGAGCTATATGTGGTGTAAGTTCGAGAACCTCTTGTCGACCCCTATTCAAAAATCTGGGAATTCTGACATTGCCCTCACAGTATATATTTTCTTTAATGTCGTTTGTTGTTAGCAATATTAGCCTATTCCCAAGAGTTAGCAGCTTTCACTCAGTTAATACTAGGCAGAAATCAAATCTGCATGTAGAATGCAGTTCCTTGACTCTTGTGCAGAAAGGAGTGCAGTATTCTGCTGCATCCATTTTCAATAAGCTACCACAAGAACTCAAAAATCTTAGCAGTAGCCCAAACTCTTTTAAGTCTAAACTGAAGAGTTTCCTCATGGCTCACTCCTTCTATTCTGTCGAGGAGCTCCTGGAAGAGCTAAAAAATTAAGCAAATTCCAGTGTTACATTGTTGATTGTCTTCATTTAAACTTATGACTTGTCACCTGAATATGTTTTTTTTTCTATATTTCATTTTATCTGTTTCTAATATCGTGTTATAATTTCATGTATTGACTCGTTCCATGACCATGGAGATTTCTCCTTAATTTGGTCCCACGGAACAATAAATAAATAAATAAATAAATAAAGTAATCGATGTGTAACAGTTCGTTGTGTCGCTGTGGTGCCAAATGCTGCTCAGAGTGCGGCTGCGGACGCCAAACACGATGGTCTTCCCTCTCGGTAGTGCCACGTGGCGCGGTCTCCCTGTGATCGTACTTTCTCGTGACTACCTCTCCAGCAATCATGTACAGTGACTACATTCCTGCCAAGTCTTTCTGTAATATGGCAGATGAAACATCTTGCTGCTTCTAGCCCTATAACACGACCTCGTTGAAACTCAACGAGGCGTTGATAATGGCACTTTTGTCGCTTTAAATGCATTCTTGGCTGACATTAACGCACCACGTCCAATCTCAAAGATAACCAACGCTCACGACCGTTACTCCGTGTATTTAAAGCAAACCTAATTCACGTCCTCATAGTGGCGCTGCCTAGCGCCACTCTTACGCAAATGGAACAAAATCTGAATAGACGTCATCTTTCAGATCTAGAAACACACCTACCAACTTCAAAAACGGTTCAAATGGCTCTGAGCACTATGGGACTTAACATAGGAGGTCATCAGTCCTCTAGAATTTAGAACTACTCATACCTAACTAACCTAAGGACATTACACACATTCATGCCCGAAGCAGGATTCGAACCTGCGACCGCAGCGGTCGCGTGGTTCCAGACTGAAGCACCTAGAACCGCTCGGCCACAGCGGACGGCTTTTCGCAACTCCTTATTGGTTTTGCGGTTTGTCCCATCATTGTATTTTATGAATTTTATATTTCAAGTGAACTGAAAAAAATTAAAAAAATATAACCGAATGTGTACTCTAAAAGCGATTGGACGTCTCGAGCGCTAACGATTTGTTTCTCTCTTATTCATTTTACGCTTTATGGTATTGCTGCTTTGTCTAAAAATTTGCATCGGGCGGGAATCCTCCCCAGCCCGCCCCCTAGGAAGACGAGGACTCTGCCACAAAGCCGCACTGCCAGTCCTAATACTGACGTTACTGTAGGATACTAAGGATACTTGGGAAACCTCAAAACCCCAATATGAAGATAGTATCTGTTCTTTCGGACGCTCGGTGACCACGCAGCTCTCTTAGAATGAAATGATAATTTAATCAAGACCCTAAGCTGTCGACAGGGGTTGATATACAGCAACGGGGAGAATGTGCCCCAACAAGGACTCGAACCCGGGATCTCCTGCTTACATGGCATACGTTCTATCCCTCTGAGCCACCAACGGCACAGAGTGTAGTGCGAATACAGGGATTTATCCCTTGCACGCTCCCCGTGAGACCCACATTCCCAACTTAATGTCAACACACTACATTCGTAGTGTCGCTGACCATTACACTCATTACTCGCGGCTGATCATGTTACCGAGTCCCGTAAGGGTTCGGGCAATGCGTGTGCATCCAGCACAGCAGAAGAAGGTCAATGGCCGGTTAGCCTTAACTATATGAAGATTGTATCTGTTCTTTCAGACATGTCCGAATACAAAAAAGTAGCGGAGAACGCAGGTGTTGCCCAGGTACTTATTTATAGCTGTGCGTCCACGCTCATAGCATGCACCGTGTGGCCTTCTTAACGTTTATGACGTCATATCCCGTTAACTGCAGACGTATAGTGATATAATTTTGCCGTTATATTCAGTGGTACATGTGCATACTGTGCCCGAAATATTTCGCGAATACAGTTAGAGTAAAGTAATAACAAACTATAACGTCATGCCTCACGCGGTACTTTCACTGTATTAACAGCTGTAAAGTGGTAAGGGGCAAATATTTTTCCTTTAATGACTTTGTAGGGCTTGTCAGCGAGAAAAAATTTTGAAAACTTTGAAACTGTGTGTAAAATTTGTGACGCGCCGTTGAGTGCTCTCATTCCCAAATGCTGGGTGGATAAAGTGTGGGAATTAACGCATCGCGACTAGACTCCTTTTTCATCCTTACCCGCACCCCCTTGATAGCTAAGTGATTCCTACTCGCACTGCGACTGTTGCCTGACAGTTAAGATATATGTGTATCAAGCTTGGGTGAAATCGGTGCAATGGTTTAGGAGGAGATGTGGAATACCGACCCACCCACACACACACACACGCACACGTGTCTATTTTTAAAGCACTACATGGCATGTTGGTAATGCCATGTAGTGCTGTGTATGAAAATCACTGACTGCGCTGTGTGCAGTCTGTGGCTGGTTGGACTCATTGTTGGAATATTCGCTTGTGTAGCGTTGGGCAGTTGGATGTGAACAGCGCGTAGCATTGCGCAGTTGGAGGTGAGCCGCCAGCAGTGATGGATGTGGAGAAAGGTACGCAAGAATTTTGAGAGGTTGCAATAAGCCGGACGATCTGGACGTGTGTCCGCCAAAAAAAGGAAATCTGTAAAGATGGATGCCATGAATTGATAGATACATATATGATGACATTTGAGCATTATTAAGGTAAATACATTGTTTGTTCTCTATCAAAATCTTTCATTTGCTAACTACGCCTATCAGTATTTAGTGCCTTCAGTAGTTAGAATCTTTTGTTTAGCTGGCAGTATTGGCGCTCACTGTGTTGCAGTAGTTCGAGTAACGAAGATTTTTGTGAGGTAAGTGATTCATGAAAGGTATAGGTTATTGTCAGTCAGGGCCATTCTTTTGTAGGGATTTTTGAAAGTCAGACTGCGTTGCGCTAAAAATATTGTGTGTCAGTTTAGTGATGATCAGAAAAAGTAAAGAGAAAACTGTTTGAGTACGTTCAGTTTTGCTCAGCTGTCTGAAAATCAAGTAAAAGTTTACCAGCACAGTCATTCATAATTTTTCTAAGGGGACGTTTCAATATGTATACAGGGTGGTCCATTGCTCATGACCGGGCCAAATATCTCACGAAATAAGCGTCAAACGAAAAAACTACAAAGAACGAAACTTGCCTGTCTTGAATGGGGAAACCAGATGGCGCTATGGTTGGCGCGCTAGATGACGCAGCCATAGGTAAAACGGACATCATCAGCGTTTTTTAAAAAATAGGAACCCCAATTTTTTATTACATATTCATGTAGTACGTGAGGAAATATGAATGTTTTAGTTGCACCACTTCTTTCGCTTTGTGACAGATGGCATTGTAATTGTCACCAACATAAGGCTCAAGGCTCACAATTTTAGACGAACAGTTGGTAACAGGTAGGTTTGAATTAAAATACAGAACGTAGGTACGTTCGAACATTTTATTTCGGTTGTTCCAATGTGATACATGTACCTTTGTGAACTTATCATTTCGGAGAACGCATGCTGTTACAGCGTGATTACCTGTAAATACCACATTAATGCAATAAATGCTCAAAATGATGTCCGTCAACCTCAATGCATTTGGTAATACGTGTAACGACATTCCTCTCAACAGCGAATAGTTCGCCTTTCGTAATGTTCGCACATGCATTGACAATGCGCTGACGCATGTTGTCAGGCGTTATCGGTGGATCACGATAGCAAATATCCTTCAACTTTCCCCACAGAAAGAAATCCGGGGACGTCAGATCCGGTGAACGTGCGGGGCATGGTAAGGTGCTTCGACGACCAATCCACCTGTCATGAAATATGCTGTTCAATACCGCTTCAACCGCACACGAGCTGTGTGCCGGACATACATCATGTTGGAAGTACATCGCCATTCTGTCATGCAGTGAAACATCTTGTACTAACATCGGTAGAACATTACGTAGGAAATCTGCATACATTGCACCATTTAAATTGCCATCGATAAAATAGGGGACAATTATCCTTCCTCTCATAATGCCGCACCATACATTAATCCGCCAAGGTCTATGATGTTCCACATGTCGCAGCCATCGTGGATTTTCCGTTGCCGAATAGTGCATATTATGCCAGTTTACATTATCGCTGGTCGTGAATGACGCTTCGTCGCTAAACAGAACGCGTGCAAAAAATCTGTCATCGTCCCGTAATATCTATTGTGCCCAGTGGCAGAACTGGACACGACGTTCAAAATCGTCGCCATGCAATTCCTGGTGTATAGAAATATGGCACGGGTGCTATCGATGTTGATGTTGCATTCTCAACACCGACGTTTTTGAGATTCCCTATTCTCACGCAATTTGTCTGCTACTGATGTCCGGATTAGCCGCGACGGCAGCTAAAACACCTACTTGGGCATCATCATTTGTTGCAGGTCGTGGTTGACGTTTCACATGTGGCTGAACACTTCCTGTTTCCTTAAATAGCGCTGCAGTCTGGAACCGCAAGACCGCTACGGTCGCAGGTTCGAATCCTGCCTCGGGCATGGATGTTTGTGATGTCCTTAGGTTAGTTAGGTTTAACTAGTTCTGAGTTCTAGGGGACTGGTGACCTCAGCAGTTGAGTTCCATAGTGCTCAGAGCCATTTGAACCATTTGAACCTTAAATAACGTAACTATCCGGCGAACGGTCCGGACACTTGGATGATGTCGTCCAGGATACCGAGCAGCATACAAAGCACGCTCATGTTGGGCATTTTGATCACAACAGCCATACATCAACACGATATCGACCGTTTCCGCAATTGGAAAACGGTCCATTTTAATACGGGTAATGTATCACGAAGCACTGGCGGAATGGTACGTGATACCACGTATTTACACGTTTGTGACTATTACAGCGCCATCTATCACACAGTGAAATATGTGGTCCAACTAAAATATTCATATTTCTTTATGTACTACACGAATATGTAATAAAAAATGGGGGTTCCTATTTAAAAAAAACGCAGTTGATATCCGTTTGACCTATGGCAGTGCCATCTAGAGGGCCAACCATAGCGCCATCTCGTTTCCCCCTTCAAGCTAGACGAGTTTCGTCATTTGTAGTTTTTTCGTTTGATGCTTATTTCGTGAGATATTTGGCCCGGTCACTATCAATGGACCACCCTGCAGATTGAAATAATCCGATTGTCGTGTGGTGTAGTGTCACACAAGAACTAATAAAGCCATGCCTTATTCAACTGATGGTTTAGTAATATTCACATCTGTCAGCTTGTGCATCAAAGGTTAGCATTATATTTTCGCACTTAGGTCTTTGGGCCCCCGAGTCCTTTTGTATTCCCCTCCTCTGCCTTCCCCACTCCCTGTCGCGCCTGCCCAGCACCCCCCACCCCCCTTATGGGTACTCATCCTCCAACGGCTCCTTTCACCCCTCCCCCCCTTCGCTTTTCCTCTCCTTCCACCCCTTTTTTATTTTCCCATCATCTGTCCAGTTTCCCCCCACCTGCTCTCGGCTGTGGTGTGTCAAATTTGCCAGTGTTCCAGTGAATGTTCCGTGTTGTTCGTCTTTCTAGTGTTGCGAACAGAAACCATGCTGTCGCTGGGTATGAATTTTATGTCTTTTGCGAACAGAAATCAGCCTGTCGCCGTGTTTTTTAATTGTCTATTATTTTACCTGTCTGCTTCGTATGTATTTTATTAGCATCATCATCCCTTTGTTCTATGTTTTTAAGTTCCACGATTTTTTCGCCATGTTACTATGTAAGTCTCCGGTTTTATCGCCTGTTTTTTATTCTCATCTTTTTAAAACAAAGTCCTTAGGCTGAAGAGCGGCATACTAAGCTGCTGCCAGCCCGCCCCCTTCGGAGGGAATCGAAATTCAATAGAGAAAAAAAAAGTCTTTGGGCTGGGGACAATATCGCGTATTTGTGATCAAATCTGGTGAGGCTTATGAACTCGCGCAATAATTTGTAACCACTGATTGTCCTAGCAGTGTGTTATTTGCCATAGGATGGAGCTGTGGCCCCCTTTTCCGTCGAGCGCGTCCACAGGCTTCACTGACCAAGCGTCTCGCACAAAATTATTTAAGTGGTCATTCTCCACCACTCTCCTGTCCGAGAGTGGAACAGTAGAGAAATAACTTGAACATGGTTAGATGAACCCTCTTCCAGACGCTTGATTGTGAATCGGAGAATAGTCAGCTAGCTAGATGTAGGTGCAGGCAGTGTCTAGAGCCTGGAGCGCGCCCCGATTCGTAGCTGCTAGCAGCGAGCGTTCCTGCAGAGCAGGCTGCTCCAGAGGACTCGGTGTCGTGGCCCCCTCAGTTGGCGCGCCCCCACGCGGGGGAGGGACGGAGTACAAAGGGGAGCGCCACCGCGCCCTGACGCCCCCATGAATAAGTAACCAGGTAATGGCACCCCCGAATTACCGCGCACATTTTACACCGCCCGCGGCCTGACTTAATGGCTCTGCAGCCTCGACCTGGCGCCCGTTTTCTTCATTCTCACTGGTCACAAAACCAGTGCTACTTTCGCGTTGCTTTAGCACTGTGGAGTCTGCGAGATACCTCTTACGCCAGTGTACGGAATACACTTGTTAAACCGCTAAATATTAAATATATCCATTACTGCGTTAACGAAATATCTGTCCATAAGCTCCAAAGACCAGTAACCTAGATATGCTACTGAGATCCTATTATTATTATTGTTATTATTTTTTTGTGTTCCCTCATTCTTTGAAATTACGTAAATTAAAGCTATTTCGTGATGGACGAATGAGTACATACATGCACTACGATCTGTCAGGTTCATAACGACGGTAAGTATACAAGTAACACAAATAAACATTGCAGTACGGGTTTGGTACATGACAACACAAATGATATACGAGGATCACTCCAAAAGAAATGCACACTATTTTTGTAAAAATACAGTTTTCATTCTGCATCTGTGAAAGTTCCACAGTGTGTAGATACATCCTTCCCACTTGTTTCCAAACTTAGTTCAACCTGTTCCCGTGAGTGGCGCCGTCACAGCATGTCTTCAAGATGGCTGCTACACTTGACCTTCGTCAGAAGCAACGTGCTGTCATAGAATTCCTGTGCTGTGAAAACGAGACGGTGGAAAACATCCACAAAAGGTTGAAAAAGGTGTATGGAGATGCTGCTGTCGATCGCAGTACAGTTAGTCGGTGGGTAAGCAGGTTACGTGATGAAAGCGGGCACGGCAATATTGAGGATTGTCCTCGCAGCGGCAGGCCTCGTACTGCACACAATCCAGACAATGTGCAGAAAGTTAACGAATTGGTGACTGCTGACAGACGCATCACACTGAATGAATTGTCACGCTATGTTGGGATAGGGGAAGGAAGTGTTTGCTGAATACTGAAAGCGTTGGCGTTAAAAATGGTTTGTGCCAGATGGGTTCCCAGAATGTTGACAGTGGCTCACAAAGAAACAAGAAAACGGTATGCAGCGAACTTTTGGAACTGTACGAGATAGTGGAGATGAATTTCTTGGAAGAATTGTGACAGGTGATAAAATATGGCTCCATCATTTTTCACCAGAGACCAAGAGGCAATCAATAGAAGGGCATCATGAAAATTAACCCAAGAAAAAAAATTCAAAACCGCATAACCACACCTTCTGCTGGAAAAGTTATGGCTACAGTGTTTTTCGATTCCGAAGGACTCTTGCTTGTGGACATCATGCCAAGTGGAACCACCATAAATTCTGATGCATATGTGACAACAATGAAGAAACTTCAAGCTCGACTGAGTCGTGTTCGGCCACATCGGCAAAAGCAAGATGTTTTGGTGTTGCACGACAATGCACGGCCACATGTCAGTCAAAAAACCATGGAAGCGATCACAAAACTCGGATGGACAACACTGAAACACCCGCCTTACAGTCCTGACCTGGCTCCGTGTGACTATCATCTCTTTTGGAAACTGAAAGACTCTCTTTGTGGAACAAGATTTGTAGATGATGAGTCCCTGGTACACACTGGTAAACAGTGGCTCCAGCAGGTTGGTCCAGAATTTTACCGTGCGGGTATACAGGCGCTTGTTCCAAGACGGCATAAGGCAGTTGAGAGGGACGGAAATTATGTAGAGAAATTAAAATATTCTTCCTAAAGGATGTATCTACACACTGTAAAACTTTCAAACATGTAGAATAAATGATGGATTTAAAAAAAATAGTGTGCATTTCTTTTGGAGTGACCCTCGTAGATAACAAAACCGTAAATGGTCTCTGTGATCTCTGGCTTCTGAGAATTCTGTAAGGTGTAAAGTCCCTACATGCTGATACCAGTCGGCAAAACTTGTCGTTTTGTACAAAGAACGGCCTGTGTAAGATGCTTACGAAGCATCGAAACCAAAGCAATACTTCATCTTTCAAGACATCCTATCTTCGAGTGGTGTATCTTCTACCAACACTGAAAATCTTTTACGATGTATGTTAAGAAACTTTACTTGTCGATCCATATGCGTCGATTTTGGTACCGTTGCCTCAAACCCAAATCAACCACGCCACACACCCATGTTATCCGTAACTGTGGTTATCCATATGGAACCTCTCGGTAGCTCTATGGGAGAGAATTCATGGCTTCAGTCGGACGACCTCAGTTCCTTAAAGTCGCCCAACCAGGAGAACAAAAAAAAAAAAATCATGGAGTAAGGGCAGGCGCAACACGTGTTTACGCGAAACGGATATTACAAGAAACCGCTTCATTTCGCTTCACTACTTCACATAAAGGACATTACGAAGTAACTGTCCAAGCGTCGTCACTACCGGACCAGCCGGCCGCTGGTGGCCGAGCGGTTCTGGCGCTACAGTCTGGAACCGCGCGACCGCTACGGTCGCAGGTTCGAATCCTGCCTCGGGCATGGATGTGTGTGTTGTCCTTAGGTTAGTTAGGTTTAAGTAGTTCTACGTTCTAGGGGACTTATGACCTCAGCAGTTGAGTCCCATAGTGCTCAGAGCCATTCCGACTTTTTGGAACCGCGAACATCTCCTAGAACAAAAATCACACTGCCAATAAACAAAATAAAGTAAATTGCGTTATGATTGGAAGCTGTGAACTTGTGTACTACGAGTGAAAGAATTTTTGGTCAGTTAATGACTCACACGCGAAGTGTTTCAATGAATTATCTGTAAATGAACTACATGCTTATATTTTAAACGGTAAAATATGTATTTTGAAGCATATTCATATTCTTACTTTAGTGCTCATGTATCCGTGAAATATATACGTGAACTTTTACAGCATGATTTGGTGATGACAATGATAAATAGTGATGATTACGATAGAACAGCTGAATTCATTGCTATATTGATGTATACCTTATACAATATTTCAACAAGTCAGGTGGTAAGAAAAGATACATTTGTCTTACCGAAGAGCTAAATCCACTTATAAGTACTTTCACGCATTTGTTAGCACCTGCTTTAATAAATTCTGGATTATGTAACTTCTAGTAAAATAACAAGTTTGTGAATTCTGGGATCCAGAAGTGTGCTCTACGTAGAGTGGTTGTTATGGACGATCCATACTTTGACACTGGTTCAGTGAAGACATTGTATAGAGTAAGGAAGTGAACTATTCACTAATCACTTATATATTACACGGGCTCGCGTTTTTCATTCGAAACCTTACAAGTAATTTCATAACTATTAAAAATTCAGCCACAAATTTACAAATCTATCGGTTTGAAGTCAGGAATCTGTTTGTGGCTAGGAGAAATTATTTTACACTTTTTAGTCAATTTAGAAACGTAACATATTAAAAATTAATCTTTATTCAAACAATTATTTTCTACTTTTTAGTCTTGTGTGTGTGAAATTTTTTAACGGATTTTAAACATATTCGTGAGGTTGTAAGAGCGACATTTGTTAAAATTACATTGTACGTTTTAACTATGTGTCTGTTTTGAGTTTTTAATTAAATTATGGTGTCTGATATATCAGATGAATACTGTGAATCACCAACAGCAACTGAAAATCCAAGGAAATATGTATGTCGACCGGAAAAGTGGAAGAAAAATGTCGCAAAACAAATTCAGCATGCACAAAAGGTAGTGTTAGGCCTCAAATTTGTTGAGAACGTGACAGTGGCTTCTGCAGTGCTGCACCTTTATTACCAACTGAAATTCAAGAGTTCATGACAGTTTCTATGAGAATAAAGATACTGATTTACCAAAGAAGTTCATTTCTGCATATACTGATGTAATTTCACAGGAGAGTTGCAGATCCTATCAGGGAAGTGGTAACGGTATCAAGAAGAAAATTTCCTTAAAATATCTCATACTGCAGTGGTAAATGTATGTCGAAATACATTTCTAAGTGTTCTGAACACTGTTAGGCGAGTGAATGACAATGCTGCAAAGGCAAAACAGGGGCAGGTGTTACTGATCCAGAGAAGAGATGTGTGTCTAGATCGACAGCTTTAATGACTGCACTTCAAGAAAAGATTTCTTCCCATATTCAGTCGTTCAAATGCAGAGAAAAGCTATACATCCGAGGTGTTGCACAAGGGAGAACGTATCTTCCTGTAGGCCTGAATATTCGAAATATGAGGACGTTATTTTGTGAACAACGTGGAAATTCTGGGGTGTCTACTTACTGCACTTACACTTTGCATTACAAGGTAATTTGTTGTCTTCTCTCATTTAATATTACTTAAACTCTACTGTGTTGTAAATTTAAAGGTTAGGAAAACATAGTAATTTCTATTATTGTTCACATCATACATTTTTCTTGAAAACTGAAAAATTTTGCAATGAGCTTTATAAGAAAGCTTACTGTCATATTCGTTACCACACAAAGGTGTTTCCGTACTGGGAGTGCTTATGATTCTTTGCAATTCTTAACTAATTTATTTTAAATGTAAATATTTAATCGCTTCAACAGGCTTTTTTGTTACAAATATTTGTTACCAAATTCAACCTAGGGCTTGGAAGCGTGGAGCAGGACACTTACAGTGAACGTCTGAAATATAGCATGCAACTGAAATCGGCTGCATCTACAGATGAGGAGAGGGAGATAGTTGCTCAAGGGCAAGGGTATTTTCCCGAACCTCAACTGGTTACTTGACAGTTCACTGACTGTAAATTCTGATTTGATGCAAAACCAGCCTCTGCCTAAGACTACCATTGGGCAGGCCTATTACCCAAGACAGCTGTTGTTACGTCTGCCACAGACGGTCCCTGCCAGGCAGACTACACTCAAGACACCCCTGTGTACCACATAACATACACAAACACTTGCAGGCGCAACCAAGAGCAAAACAATTCTTCAAAACAAACAGAACTTGCTAGAGACTAATGCGAACCTTTTTCTGCAGAGGTCGCCTCACAGATACAGGGAAAGTTGGAGTACTCCGCCGGCTTTAAAAGGCCAGCGCAGCAGCAGTACAGACAGTTTCTCGCTGAGCTAGGACCAGCTCCGACGGACCTCACCAACGTTGCCGGCCGAAGTGGCCGTGCGGTTAAAGGCGCTGCAGTCTGGAACCGCAAGACCGCTACGGTCGCAGGTTCGAATCCTGCCTCGGGCATGGTTGTTTGTGATGTCCTTAGGTTAGTTAGGTTTAACTAGTTCTAAGTTCTAGGGGACTAATGACCTCAGCAGTTGAGTCCCATAGTGCTCAGAGCCATTTTGAACCTCACCAACGTTCTTGATGAATGGTCGTCTACAAGTTATTTGTTTTTGTGTGTATATAGTGATTGTTCGAGAAGTGTAGTTCAGTTTCAATAAACGACATTATACTGAGTGTTCTACAATACTGAGTATTCTCCAGCTGTGACATTGCGTTCACTGTATTGTGACTGTGGAAGAAGATAAAACTATTAATGAGAATACGACACACTTCCAGAGATCGCTACAGAATTAGGGGTGTAGGGGACCTAATTAAATAACTTCCTGTCTAAGGGACATTTTCTTAAAAATAAACAGCAGAACAGGTCGAATCACCAAATGGACGTACAAATTTGCCGTCTGAGTGCGTGGGATAACAACGAGAGTTCTCCTGCTGTCATACGAAATCGCACCCCAGGCCATAATTCGAGGTGTAGGTCCAGTGTGTCTAGCATGCGGACAGGTTGGTGAAGGTCCTCAACTGGCCTCCTTCTAACCAATACAGGGCCATTACAGGCACCGAGGCAGAACCAGCTTTCAGCAGAAAAAACAACAGACTTCCACCCTGCCCTCCAATGAGCTCTCGCTTAACTCCACTGAAGTCACAAATGGCGGTGGTTCGGGGCCAGTGGAATGCACACTACAGGGCTGCCCTTGACGTAACCGATTTGAAACATTCGTTGTGTCGCTTTGGTGCCAGCTGCTGCTCATATTACTGCTGTCATTGCAGTACGATGCGCCAGAACCATACACCGAACACGATGGTCTTCCGTCACAAAACTCAGTGAGCTGTTGAGAATAGCATCTTTGTCGCCTTACTGGCATTCTTGACCAACATCAACTCACCACGTCCCATTTCAAAGGTAGCTAACACTCACGTTACAGCGTGTATTTACAGCAAACCTGATTTTGCGCCCTCACAGTGGCGCAAGTACCGCCACTGTTATATGACTGACGCAAAATCTCAATAGGCATCATCTACCAAATGTAGAAACATGCCTACCAAATTTCGTGTAAGTCTCACAACTCCTTCTTGGTGCTGCGATTTTTCTCTCCATCAGTTTATTTGCACCAAACTGTTCTTTGAAATGAATGTGGCTTCGATGTCGCAGTTACTAGGACGAAAATACAAGTGTGGGACAATTTAGTGAGCTGTGCGACAATTTACAATTATCGTGTTTAACTGGCCGATTAAGTTCAGTACCTGAAGTGTAAGCGATGTTTATGGAATTCTTTCACACGAAATATTCATTAGATGCCAACAGTCCAAGTTACAGTATCTTGCTAATTTGCATGTTCAACTAAAACTGGTCAACACTGGAAAGGCAACTTGATCGAATGAGGTACTGAGGAGGGTCGTACGACAGAGGCACATATTATCACTGAAGTCAGTCTGTTGTAGTATTATGGAACATATTTTATGGTTACGCGTTACGGCAGTTTTGGAGAACGGAAGTATCCTGTATAAAAATTAACATGTATCCTGTAAACATAGATCTTGCGAAACTCAGCTTTTCTGACCGTCCATGTATATCCAGAGCATTGTAAACACAAGCGATGTGGTTGATGCCGTGTTGCTAGATTCCGGAAGGCATTCGATGGGGTTTTACACTGTCTTTTAGTGACCTAAATGTGAGCTTCTCGAGTATCTGACAAGATTTGTGGTTGTACACAGGATTTTCTTGCAGAATTACCAGAAGAAAATCGTCAAACGTACAGGTAATTTCGAGAGTACCTCAGTGGAATATTATACGACTACTGCTGTTGAAAATGTATATTAATGATCTAGTGGATAATGCTCGTGGCCCAGCAAGGCTATTTGCCGACGATGGTGTTGTCGAAATGAAGATAGAAACGTCAGGATACTGTATCGAGATGCAGCAAGATCTGCGGGGATCTACTATTGGCGCAGACAGTGCAGTGGCAGTTGACTCTGAACGTAAACGAACTTTACGTGAAAAAGCATAGATATCCATTGTAAGTAGCCTGTTTATATGTTTGTATGTTGGCAGCGCTATGCAGCGCTATAGACTGCATTAATATCTCTGACAGCGCTGTGCGCTCTCTGTAAGAGACTATGTGGCTGGTCGAACTTACAGTTAGAGCTTAACAGTTAGCCGTGATGCAGGTTAGAAGCAGTGTTTGCGGGAGCGGACGATCTGGACGTGTGTCCGTCATGAAGATATAATATTGGTTGGACATGGATTGTAAAATGTGGATAATGGAATTATTGATGATTATATAATTTTTTGAACTGGATGTCACAGACTACACTCCTGGAAATTGAAATAAGAACACCGTGAATTCATTGTCCCAGGAAGGGGAAACTTTATTGACACATTCCTGGGGTCAGATACATCACATGATCACACTGACAGAACCACAGGCACATAGACACAGGCAACAGAGCATGCACAATGTCGGCACTAGTACAGTGTATATCCACCTTTCGCAGCAATGCAGGCTGCTATTCTCCCATGGAGACGATCGTAGAGATGCTGGATGTAGTCCTGTGGAACGGCTTGCCATGCCATTTCCACCTGGCGCCTCAGTTGGACCAGCGTTCGTGCTGGACGTGCAGACCGTGTGAGACGACGCTTCATCCAGTCCCAAACATGCTCAATGGGGGACAGATCCGGAGATCTTGCTGGCCAGGGTAGTTGACTTACACCTTCTAGAGCACGTTGGGTGGCACGGGATACATGCGGACGTGCATTGTCCTGTTGGAACAGCAAGTTCCCTTGCCGGTCTAGGAATGGTAGAACGATGGGTTCGATGACGGTTTGGATGTACCGTGCAGTATTCAGTGCCCCCTCGACGATCACCAGTGGTGTACGGCCAGTGTAGGAGATCGCTCCCCACACCATGATGCTGTGTGTTGGCCCTGTGTGCCTCGGTCGTATGCAGTCCTGATTGTGGCGCTCACCTGCACGGCGCCAAACACGCATACGACCATCATTGGCACCAAGGCAGAAGCGACTCTCATCGCTGAAGACGACACGTCTCCATTCGTCCCTCCATTCACGCCTGTCGCGACACCACTGGAGGCGGGCTGCACGATGTTGGGGCGTGAGCGGAAGACGGCCTAACGGTGTGCGGGACCGTAGCCCAGCTTCATGGAGACGGTTGCGAATGGTCCTCGCCGATACCCCAGGAGCAACAGTGTCCCTAATTTGCTGGGAAGTGGCGGTGCGGTCCCCTACGGCACTGCGTTGGATCCTACGGTCTTGGCGTGCATCCGTGCGTCGCTGCGGTCCGGTCCCAGGTCGACGGGCACGTGCACCTTCCGCCGACCACTGGCGACAACATCGATGTACTGTGGAGACCTCACGCCCCACGTGTTGAGCAATTCGGCGGTACGTCCACCCGGCCTCCCGCATGACCACTATACGCCCTCGCTCAAAGTCCGTCAACTGCACATACGGTTCACGTCCACGCTGTCGCGGCATGCTACCAGTGTTAAAGACTGCGATGGAGCTCCGTATGCCACGGCAAACTGGCTGACACTGACGGCGGCGGTGCACAAATGCTGCGCAGCTAGCGGCATTCGACGGCCAACACCGCGGTTCCTGGTGTGTCCGCTGTGCCGTGCGTGTGATCATTGCTTGTACAGCCCTCTCGCAGTGTCCGGAGCAAGTATGGTGGGTCTGACACACCGGTGTCAATGTGTTCTTTTTTCCATTTCCAGGAGTGTATTATATAAGTTTTGGAACTGGATGTCACATGATTAAGGTAAAATCTGCTAAATACATTCTTTGCTCTGCAACAAAATCCTTCCTTTGCTAACCACATGCCTATTAGTAGTAGTTTTCATTTAGCTGGCTGTATACCTGCTGTATTTGCTGTAGGTCGTGTCATGAAGATTTTCTGTGCGGTAAGTGACTTATGAAGTGTATGGGCTATTGTTAGGATTTCTTCTAATTCAGGACCATTCTTTTGTGTTAATTAATAGCCAGATTGCGTTATCCTTGTATATTGTGGGTCATAAATGAATAGAATTAGTTTGAGATATATTTGTCAGGGAAAATTCTGTAGGTCAGTGTTGAAATCATAAAGACAAACAAAGTGACAGCACGTTCAGTTTCACTCAGCAGGTTTAGAAGATTCAGTTGCATTAAGGAATTTGAGTAAAAATGTAAAACTTTCACATTCTCAGTTATTTCAGTTTAAGTAAAGACTAGACCTGCCGTGTGGCGGCGCTCGGTCTGCAATCACATAGTGGCGACACGCGGGTCCGACGTATACTAACGGACCGCGGCCGATTTAAAGGCTACCACCTCGCAAGTGTGGTGTCTGGCGGTGACACCACAGATACAGTGTTATTTACCTTTTAGTCTGCTTAAAAATGTGCTGTGTTGAATACTTATTTCTTTTTCAAAATATCTGTTTTCTGTTTTGTTATTCTTGTGTGTGTGTGAAGTTGCTCAATATAATTTAACATTTAATGGGATTGTATTTTTTATTTAACTAATTACTTATACATACACTAGTTTTTAAACTTCAGCTTTGCCCATTTGTGTATGTGTCACATGTATAACAGACATCTCTTCGTACCCTCTCTCTGTCCAACTCCACTTCCTCCCTTTCTCTGCTCAGCCACTGCCAACCACTCGCAGTTCCGCCAATAACGAGTCTGATACAACTCACACAAGGTGCCAGTGCCAGTCCTGCAGGGCAGCCAAGATATCAGGGGTTGCCAAACCTTATCACATCGATCCCCACCTGCACCGATCAGATTGACAAAAGAGCGAGTTAATATTTGATTATCATCCAGTTCTGAGCTATGCTTAAAACTTCAAGTCTAGCTCATTGGGAAACTAATTTAAAATAATTGCAAAATTTGGACCAAATAGTCAGACACACAAGAAAGCAATCTTACAAAAACGTGTTAAAATAGTAGAAACAGCAGATGCCCGTTTGAGATTCATCGGTATAATCTTAAGGAAATCTAATTACCTAGGAAATAAGCGGCTTCTTTTCATTTTTAAAATAATTTTCACCAGTCTGGGAACTGTACCAAGTAGGATTAATAAAAGAGATAAAGGAGATCAACGAAGAGCGTTGCTTTTCGTGTCGGAATCGCTGACTCAGCGTGAGAAGATTGCAAGAGATGCTCAAAACACCAGTGGCAGAATAGAGGTTTACTGTTGAAATTTCAAGAGCATACTTTCGAAGTGGAGTGGGGCGACATATCGCTTCTTTCCACATACGTGCCCCGAATGATAACGATGAGAACAACAGCCAAATTAGATGTTGTACGGAGCTTTGCCGACAATCAATCTGTCGACGCGCCATTCGCGAAAGCGACAGGAGGGAGGCGAAGAAAGTGATATCAGAAGGACCCTCCGCCAAACACCATAAGTTGGCTTGCGGAAGATACACTACTGAGCATTAAAATTGCTACACCAACAAGAAATGCAGGTGATAACCGGGTATTCATTGGACAAATATATTATACTAGAACTGACATGTAATTACATTTTCACGCGATTTGGGTGCATAGATCATGAGAAATCAGTAAGTACCCAGAACAACCACCTCTGGCCGTAATAACGGCCTTGATACGCCTGGGAATTGAGTCAAACAGAGCTTGAATGGCGTGTACTCGTACAGCTGCCCATGCAGCTTCAACAGGATACCACAGTTCATCAAGATTAGTGACTGGCGTATTGTGACGAGCCAGTTGCTCGCCACCATTGACCAGACATTTTCAATTGGTGAGATATCTGGAGAATGTGCTGGCCAGTGCAGCAGTCGAACATTTTCTGTATCCAGAAAGGCCCGTATAGGACCTGCAACATGCGGTCGTGCATTATCCTGCTGAAATGTATGGTTTCGCAGGAATTGAATGAAGGGTAGAGACACGGGTCGTAACACATCTGAAATTTAACGTCCACTGTTCAAAGTGCCGTCAATGCGAGAAAGAGGTGACCGAGAAGTGTAACGAGTGGCACTCCGTACCATCACGCCGGGCGATACGCCACTATGGCGATGACGAACACACGCTTCCAATGTGCGTTCACCGCGATGTCGCCAAACACGGATGCGACCATCATGATGCTGTAAACAGAACCTGGATTCATCCGAAAAAATGACGTTTTACCATTCGTGCACCCAAGTTCGTCGTTGAGTACACCATCGCAGGCGCTCCTGTCTGTGATGCCGCGTCAAAGGTAACCGCAGCCATGGTCTCCGAGCTGATAGTCCATGCTGCTGCAAACGTCGTCGAACTGTTCGTGCAGATGCTTGTGGCCTTGCAAACGTCCACATCTGTTGACTCAGGGATCGAGACGCGGCTGCACGATCCGTTACAGCCATGCGGATAAGATGCCTGTCATCTCGACTGGTAGTGATACGAGGCCGTTGGGATCCAGCACGGCGTTCCGTATTACTCTCCTGAATCCACCGATTCCATATTCTGCTAACAGTCATTGGTTCGCGACCAACGCGAGCAGTAATGTCGGGACACGATAAACCGCAATCGCGATATGCTACAATCCGACCTTTACCAAAGTCGTAAACGTGATGGTACGCATTTCTCCTCCTTACACGAGGCATCACAACAACGTTTCACCACGCAACGCCGGTCAACTGCTGTTTGTGTATGAGAAATCGGTTGGAAACTTTCCTCATGTCAGCACGTTGTAGGTGTCGCCACCGGCGCCACCCTTGTGTGAATGCTCTGAAAAGCTAATAATTTGCATATCACAGCATCTTCTTCCTGTCGCGTCTGTAGCACGTCATCTTCGTGGTGTAATGGCCAGTAGTGTATATGTAAAAGTGGATCACTTTTTAAAGAGAGGAGTGCAGCTGCAGCCTCTCGCACCGGTTTTGGAAAAGAAGCACTGCAAAGTCTAGTCCAGCTTGATGATGTTGAGATGTATCAACAGTATGGTCTCCACGTGCCAGCGAGCAAACAGAGGGAGCCAAGTGGGGGAGTAATTTCCGCGGTCTGCTGCTCTGCTGCTGCTGATACATGGCGGCAGCGGCGGGTGGTGGCCGATTGATTCCAGAGCGGGTGAGGCACACACTCATGTCCCCCTCCCCCAGGAATTCGCCCTCCCCCCTACCGGGGTACGAGTGGGCAAGCGCACCAGGGCGACGCGGCTGATATGGGCGGCCAGTCCAGATATGAGCCGCAGGCAACGTATGTGACAACTGGCCGCAGCCAGCAAATACTGGCACAACTGTCGGTATTCCCATCATCCTACTGCGTTCTGGCATAGGCTCGAGCCATCCCGAGTCCGTATAATCCGCAACTAGTGTTGCCGAGCACTACGTTTACATGACCCACAACTTCCGGAAAACGAAGACCGAAATTCGGAAACCATTCTTCGCTCTGTTGTTTACACAAAATTGGTTCAAATGGCTCTGAGCACTATGGGACTTAACTTCTGAGGTTATTAGTCCCCTAGAACTTAGAACTACTTAAACCTAACTAACCTAAGGACATCACACACACCCATGCCCGAGGCAGGATTCGAACCTGTGGCCGTAGGGCTCGCGCGGTTCCAGACTGTAGCGCCTAGAACCGCTCGGCCACCCCGGCCGGGTGTTGTTTACACGTTAAGGCCCTAAAAGGTTTTGATAGACCGGTCAAATACGGCGTCTGGAATTCGACTTTTCCTGCTTCTAATTTACATCTTCATCTACATGGTTACTTTGCTATCCACGATTAATTCCGTGGCAGCGTTGGATCAAACCACCTTCAAGGTATTTCACTACCGTTTCAGTCTCGAACGGAGCATGGGAAAAACGAGCACTTACAATTTTCTGTGTGAGCTCTGAATCCTCTTATTTTATCTTGATGATCATTTCTCTCTGTGTAGGGGGACGCCAACAGAATATTTTCGAAACTGGAGGAGAAAGTTGGTGATTGAAAGGTCATGAGAAGATCCTGCCGCAACGAAAAACGCCTTTGTTTTAATGATGTCCACCCCAATTCACGCGGCATGTCCGCATAACTCTCGTTCCTACTTCGCGGTAATACAAAACGAGCTGCCCTTCTCTGAACTCTTTCGGTGTCTTCCATCAGTACGATTTGAAGCGGATCCCACACCGCACAGCAACACTCCAGAAGATGGTGGACAAGCATGGTGTGAGTAGTCCCTTTAGAACAACTGTTGCACTTTCTGAGTTTTCTGCTTTCCTCACAATATTGTCTTCGAGCCGGTTCCAGTTTAAGTAACTGCAATCCCCAAGTTGAATTTACAGCCTTTAGATTTTTGTGATTTAACGTGTAACCGAAATTTAACGGATTTATTTTAGTACTCAAGTGACTGTGATCGCGCTTTTCAAGATTTAGATTCAATCGGCACTTTACGCACCGTACAGATATTTTGTCGAAATCGTTTTGCAATTTGTTTTGATTATCTGATAACTTTGCAAGACATCCAATGACAGCATCATCAACCATCAATCTAAGAGACTTGCTCAGATTGTCTCCAAAATCGTTTATGTACACCAGCAACAATACTCGTTCTATGACACCTTCTTTGGGAACGCCAGGTATAACTTCTATTTCACTCAAAGACTCTTTGACAATTAGTACGACTGTGTCATTGCTGACAGGAACCACGAATACAGTCGCACAACGGAGGCGATCTCCCATAGGCACGCAGTTTGTTTAGAAGTCGCTTGTGACGAACGGTGTCAAATACCTTATGGCACTCTAAGTATATGGAATCAATTTGAGACCCCTGTCAATAGCACTCATTACTACGTGAGGATAAAGAACTAGTTGTGTTTCAGAAAAACGATATTTTCTGGATTCGTGCTGACTGTTTTTAAGTAAATCGTTTTATTCGAGATAATTCATAATGTTCGAACACTATATATGGTCCAAAATCCTACTGCAAATCGACGTTAGTGACATGGATCTATAATTCAGCGGATTACCTCTACTCCTTTATTGGGTATTCTTCTGACCTGAGCAACTTTCCAGTCTTTAGGTACGGATTTCTTGGACGAGCGAGCGGTTGTGTGTGATTTAGTCAGCACTAAGGCTGTTTCTCTTCAATTGAATATTGGACGTACACAACCTTATGCTCAGTCTAGTATTTCTACTTATTCTTCATTGTGAAAAAGTCACTCTGTCCAGATAGGCCAATAATTAAAGAAATGAAGACATAACCCTGCAACCTAAGCACGTATAAACAGTGGTTGTCCGTTTAAAAAAGAGCGAAAGTCGATGATGAAAGTGGAAATCCGGCAATATTCGATACTGGAGTGTAAACATGACCAATCGGTGTACGGAAATCAGTTTACGAAATCTGGTTTTCGGAGCCTCATTAAAACGTAATGTATGGATAATAGGACAGGCAGCCTGGTTCTGTATGTTTCTGTCATGACAGAAACATTTTTTTTTGTTTGATAACTAAATTTCCACTATTTTCTTTCTGTGAATTGCGTTTGAAGCCGTAGCATTACAAGATTCCCAAAACAGCTTTTGTTCTCCTTGCTGGAATTAACACTTCAATAAGTAATATAAGTGTGCAAGTGTGACGCTACCTTACACTGTAGGGACATGGTGTCAGCACTGCTGCTCATCGATGCGTTAGGCGCTCTAGAGAGGCGACGCCTCCGTGGCAACTCAAAGGTCGAGGCTCTTACCACGTGAGAGAAATGTTGGTAGGCTTATTTTGGTTGCCTTGTGGCTTGTCTGTCACACTTTGAAAACAATGTTTCTAGTATTGAGAGAGGAAATACACACTAATTTTTCAGTTAGGGTTGTGCGTGGGTGTGAATGTTCAATGATATGGTAAATAGACTTCTTCTTCGGTTTCATTTCATGGAGTAAGCTTATAGCCTGTTCCGCCTTCGCTGAAACCATCTGTTTCTCGATGATCGTACATCCCTCCTTCCTACTAGTTTATAACTGACTACTCGTTCAACCAATCTCTTGTCACCATTTTGTTAGTATGTTGTTTCCATTTTTTGCAACGTTTATTCATCTTTTCATTTGTACAGTGTATCTCTTATAATACTCATCTTGGGGTTGAAGCTCTTTTCTTCCGTGTTTCCTTACCAATATGTATGTTTTTGGATAGGGTCCGCCTTTAGCAAAACACATTTTTTGTTTTTTAAAACAAGGAAAACGTAAGTGAAACATTATGTAAATAGACACACACATAGAATTAAATAATTTCAGACATAGAAATAACAAGTTTTTCAAATCGTAATTTTGGCTTAAACAATTTGTCTACTTTAAGGTATAAGTGGCTGCAGATGACAAACTGTGCAAAAAAACGGTCACTGTAGAAACACAACACATCAGAAAACCCACGCCATGTGGTAAAAAGGTATGAATTCGTAATTTAGGTGTTTTTTTTCAAATGTCTGTAATTACCATTTAAAAACTAATAGCTACATGTATACAAACAGCAAAGAACACTCTTTATCTTTAACAGATGGAAAATAAAAGCTCACTGAAGATGCTGCAACTGCAGTGAAACATGTCTGGGTAAAAAACAAAAATATGTTTTGCTAAAGGCGGACCCTATCCAAAAACATACATACTCTTATAATACTGTTTTATCTTGGAGGTTACAACTTTTAACTTTCCTCAATTATTTCATTTAATCAGACAATATTGTCGTCTTTCATAGTTAATTTCCATGATTCGCTTCCTTATATTAGACTAGGATTTTCCATTACTTTGGAAAACTTTCACTTTGTGTCCTTTCTTGTCTTGTTGCCTAGTGCTCGATGTATTGTGTAACATGTCGTTTTAAACTTCTTTAATTAATTAGTGACTTCATGTTCTTATTCACAGCTAACAGCACAGGGTAATAGCAGGAAATGTGTCACCTGGTCTATAGGTTGCTCAGTACTGTTTTGGAGCCTACTGAAAATTTTCCTTTCAAGGTCAACAATTCCTTCTCTTTTCTTTTGTATAGCCGTATCGCCTCCGCAATTTTCCACGATTCGGATACCATCCTCAGCTTCGGCATTCACTTAAGAGCTATATGAGCCTAAGAACTAACATTTGTCCTACGTATTTATAGAGTTCTATGTTGATTACATTAGGGCCTACAACTTTTCCTGCTTTCATCTCTCTCAGAAATGCTCGTAATTTATCTAGTGTATCCCCGAACACAAGTTTGTCCCCTTCATTTAGTGAAGTTGTTACTTCCTCCTCCTCGTCAAGAGCAATTGGTAGTGTTTTATTTAAGTTCCTTTATCTATGAAATTTATTCTTTCTGCGTCTCTTTCTTGCTTGTTAAGTTGCTTCATGAGTTTATAGGCCACTCCTTGTCTACGATACTCGTCATTTCCTGTAGTTCACATAAATCTAAGCCACTGTTCTTGATCAAATTTCCTTACTGCTCTTTTGGCCAAGATGCACTTTTCTACATGTATCGTTCTAAACTCTGCTGTAAAATATGTAAATTTACGAGGTAATCGAAATTATTCTCCTACAATAATTTCTTTTTCTCCCTATATTGTCCATTGCTACTCTGTTAGTGCATTACTTGATGTTTTCCCATTGTCTGTGTACATTGCTCTGAGTGATTTCGATCTGTATATATTGTTCGGGTCCTTGTAAGTACAGAGCTTTTATAATGTTTTGTTGTAACAGATATGCTTTCAATTCTTCTTCTTTGGTGTTGTGTAATTTATTTATTTGTTTCTCTCATCTAGCTGACAGGTCTATCTTCGCTATAACAAGATTGTGGTCCGACTGCAGGTTGTTTCCTCTGTGAAATCTTATATCTTGGACAAGTAATCTAAGTTTTACTATGTACTATAAAGTAATCGATAAGAGACCGATCGCCTCTGGCACTCCATATCTCTTTTACTAACGTTTTGGTAATTTTCATATCCCCGAATGTTGCAGAATGTGTTCATCCTTGTCCATTATTATTTGTTATGTGCTCTTCATATGCTTGTAACGCTCTGTGCTGGGACGGAAGTTTGTGAGCCTGCCATAGCATTCAGATAAGAAAAGAATACAGTAATAAGCAAAAATCGTGCATTCTGATAACCGAATCTGGACTCTTCGATAATGAACAGTTCACGCTTATACTCATAGTTTATATCATCTTTATTTCGAATTCCATTAATTTCCAGTAGCGGTTTAACTCTTCAACAAAAATTCCGAGAGATAAGAGACATTGGTACAATTACCCGTGAAACACCGAGCAAGCGAAATATTGATCTGGATTTCGGTTGCTGTCATTTTGAGAGAAGTTCTTAATTTATTCAAAATGGCAGCAACCTTTAAAAACTCTTCAAGCTTCAAACTTTTCCTTCTCCCAATGTGGGGCCGTAGGGACACAGTGAGGATTGAAATTACAATTAAATCCAGACATTTAGCTGCTTACAGGCGTTGATAAATATCAACGGGGACAGTTGAAAATGTGTGCCTCAACCGGACTCGAACCCGACATCTCCTGCTTACATGGCAGTCGCTCTATCCGACTGAGCCACCGAGGACAGGGCGACTGCAGGGACTTATCTCTGGCACGTTCCCTGTGAGACCCACCTTTCCAACTGTTCACATCGTAAGTGTAGTCATATCGCTGGTTTAGTTGTGGAGTATCTTTGCGGGCAGCCGCGTCTAGAGAGTCGAGCACGGGACACGGAACTGTTATGTTGTGTAGTGCGTAGCTCTGCATGTGAGAGGCTTTTTTAGTATTCAGGTTGAAGTGTTGCTACAAGTGCTATTACAGTAAAATGATGAAAAATGGAAGTGATTCAGAGGAAAGTGCGTCAAGAAGTAATTGAAAATGAGCAGTGCCGCGGATAACGTGTCGCACAGTATCAATCATCCGCGCCGTGTTCAGTCTCCCAGAATGAACTGACGTGAACCGGTAGAAATTAGTTACCATAAAAGAGAGCAGTCAAGTGCCAGTGTATTGTAGCGAGCGCGAGAACGTGCGTTCGGTCATCCCATTCCGCATCAACAATCAGCCGCCCCGCGACAGTTACGCGCGCGCTCGTACAATTGAGAACTGAGAACTGAAAAATTAACTTTGTGAACAGTGTTAAAATATCATTACTAGTGTCAAGGAGGACTGGTACCAGATATCTGTGAATGCGTGACGAGCGTAAGTACTTTCGTGCGCACATTCGGCTTTCGCATCATCAACAATCATCCGCGCCGTGTTCAGTTATGCGTACGCTCGTCCTAGTGATTTTTTGTGGACAGATAATCATCCATTAATTGGGATAAGCACTTATGAATTAGAATGTAAACAGTGCAACCTGCGATTTTCTGTTGTCGTCTCAGAATATAGTTTTCATACCAGACGCAGAACAGTGTTGTGTTTTAACGTTGAGTGGCTCCCCTAAACTCGCCTGTATATTTCGATAGATAATTTCAGGCAAGCCAGCAGTAGTGTGAAGCAGAACAGTACGACCGCCGCGGGATTATCAGGTACGTGGTGTGGACAGGGCACACGGTCTAGAAAAGCAGAAGCGACAACCAGTTTAAAAGGACCACACCCACTCGTACTCTCGGGCGTGTTACAACACACTACATTTGTAGGACTTCTCTCACATTTGTAGTGTGTGGACAGTACGTTGGAAATGTGGGTCTCACGGGGAACGTGCCAGAGATAAGTCCCTGCAGTCGCATTGTACTCTGTGTCCTCGATGGCTCCGTCGGATAGACCGTCTGCCAGGTAAGTAGGAGATCCCGGGTTCGAGTCCCAGTAGCGGCACACATTGTCAACTGTCCCAGTTGATATTTATCAACGCCTGGGAGCAGCTAAGGGTCTGGACTTCAGTGTAATTTCATTTTTTGAGAGCCGCAAGATCCAAAAGAACAGATGCCATCTTCATACAGTGAGGATTGTTTTTCGAAGGTTGGTACTAAGCCATAATGTGAAACATCTGTCGACAAGAGATGTATTCCCCTATTTCACAGCAGGTAGGTTTTTCCCAATACCCCTCCTCTTTTTTTGGGTCGGAAGCTCACTTGGATGTGACACATCGGGAATCACGAGAGGTCGGACTGCAGGCGCTTCGGTCCCGTCCATTTTTAGCTTCGATGCCGAGCAACAGATGCAGATCTATATCTACCGCGGTCCCGTTTTACTGTAGGCACTTGCCGCCTCGCATTTCTGAACAGGTGAACTTGGACAGAACTCGGCATTGTTGTTCGCGTACTGTAGTGGGACGAAATTAAGCGTCACCCATCCACCATTGTCAGCCCAGTTTGCAGGTGACTATAAGTTTAATTTAGTTTTGTTTATGTATTTTTCTTAATATGTGTAATAGCTGTGAATTATCTAAAAGTTTTGTATTTTTTTATGTTTCATGTACGGAGAGGGCGGCGCAACGAACGGAGACAGCATCTTCGTTGCCGCGACCAGAGAGGAAATTGCTGGCCGCTATACGTCGCGGGTCGACAGCCAAGGAGCAACAGAAGATCCTGGAACCGAGTTGTTGCGTCGTGCTTCTAAAAATTAAAAATGAATTTTTTGTACTTTTTTTGTACAACAATGACGTCATATAGAGCTTAGTCTTATTGAAAAGTCAGTCCTAGTTTGTCAACGGTCAAGTTCATATCTGTATGTGTAGGAAGCTAATAAAATAGTGGATGCTACTAAAGTTGAAACACGTGTTCTGAGGATTTATTTATGAAGAATTATGTGAACGGATTAATAATATATTGGACAAGATTATTGAATTCTGACAGCGTTCATCGAAACTTTGAATCTCAAAGGTTTATTCAATGTGTGATTCTGATATCGACTAAATCAAGATAACGTGTGTCAATATAATTTCTGGGAAGAAACAAACGAAATTTAAATCGAAAAAGTTTATGAAGACCAATTGGCTCAAGTGATGTAATTCTTTGCATACGACTCAACTGATGTTTTACAGTTTCGTTCAAGAACCATTCTATGACAGTTTAAAAAGAATATAAATCATTTTGAAGTGGGTTGTAACTGACGTAGGTGACGAATTCTGCACATGGTCATATATCAAACGAAAATCGGTTATAAAAAGAAACTTACGTCCTTACACTACAGTACGTGCGCCGTCTCGTTTCCCACGACGGGTCGACCACCTTACGCTAAGGCCACAGAATAACGCGACAAGAGCCCACCGTGACCCCTTTGTTACCTGGTTCAGTAGTCTCACTCTGGGTTAAATGAATTCCATCCAACATTGACCATCTGGCACAACATCGCCCTTGTATAGTTCAAGAAAATTTGCAAGAGTTGTGTAGTTTCAGTACACCATAGCTGTGTTTTCTAGTCTTCCTTTAGTAATGCTTTACATTAGTGAAGGGTGTTCTCCACTGGACATTGTTAACCTATAATTTCTGAACGCATTCATTTGTTTTGCGTTAAAGGGGGCTATCGATTTTTTTCAGTTGTGACCTGTCTCCCCAATCTTCTGCATACTAACAATGGCTCCGTGCAGTAGGATCTTTCTGATGCCTTACACGGTCGGGGACAGAGTAGATGATCAGTATCACAATGTTGGTGACCTGTTGATCTGCAAACTGGGGCGAGCTGCTTTCACGTTAGCCACCTGGGGTGCCAGTTCCTTTAACAGACGGTGAGAGAGGACAGGACGTCCACCAATGTCTCCAGGTATTAATATGTTTACCAGACGTGCTTCCGGCCCCCAAAAATCATCAAGTGAGCGTATTTACTTTTGCCTATGAATTTTTTTAAACCTCCATAAAACAATTCCGTCTTTTTTTTAACGTTAAGCAAGGAAAAATGACAAATCAAAGGCGAAGGTACAAGGATGAGAGTATCAAATGGTCCAAATAGCTCTAAGCACTATGGGACTTAACATCTGAGGTCATCAGTCTCATAGAGTTTTTTTTTTTTTTAAAAAAAAAGTTTCTTTATTCATATTATTTCATACATTGTAACCCACCACCTAATACATTAGTGGGTCTTAAATCTACATTACATTTTATTGATATTAGCAGCATTGTTAGAACTACTTAAACCTAACTAACCTAAGAACATCACACACATCCGTGCCCGAGGCAGGATTCGAACCTGCGACCGTAGCAGCATCGCGGTTCCGGACTGAAGCGCCTAGAACCGCTCGGCCACAGCGGCCGGCGACGAGAATATCCAACGAACATTTGCAATCCATTACTAAGTTATTGAAGTAACAAGAAGGATGGTCGGACAGTTGGAAACGCAAGGCTTCGCAGTCATTTCTTGAGATATATGCGAAACTGCACTGATACTGCATGATACAAATGCCGTTAGTGAACTTTCCACGGCGTTTTAGTTGCCTCATTTGGTTGTCCGGGGAGGCAGACCTAATATTCTCTGATTATACTACAGTCCTAAGGTAGGCACAACAGAATTCAGCCTTTGTTCCAGGTTACGGGCGTTATGACCTTTTTGGCTGATTTATGGGAGCGGAGTTTCTTCGGTAGCGGGATGCCATAACCCTTGTCGGTTCCTTTATTCAGGAATCGTAACTATGGATCCATGTTCCATACTCAATCATTAAAACAGCCAAAACATTCATTGCGACATCAAAATTGCGAGAAACACCTTTGGATGTCTCAACTCATTCTGTTCACTTGTCAAATATTTCGGCGCTCGATACGATATCGCAGTGCCTGTGTTATTAAGAAAAACGACGGAATGTTCCTTCAGACATGCATGCATGGTCGTAGGAACAGCCACTGCCGCGTATAGCTGTTACGAATCGCGCAGTTGCGATAAGAACAACAATCAGCTATATAAGGGAATGAAGACAGTGAAAATGAAACACTGCATCGGTCTTCTTGACAAAACGGGCTCTGCAGTACTGTACTTATCCACCGATACCAACCAATGACTTTCAATTAAAGTGTCTTCCCCTGTATGGGAATTACACTACTGGCCATTAAAATTGCTACACCACGAACATGACGTGCTACAGACGCGAAATTTAACCGACAGGAACAAGATGCTGTGATATGCAAATTATTAGCTTTTCAGAGCATTCACAGAAGGTTGGCGCCGGTGACGACACCTACAACGAGCTGACATGAGAAAAGTTTCCAACCGATTTCTCATACACAAACAGCTGTTGACCGGCGTTGCCTGGTGAAACTTTGTTGTGATGCCTCGTGTAAGGAGCAGAAATGCGTACCATAACGTTTGCGACTTTGATAAAGGTCGGATTGTAGCCTATCGCGATTGCGGTATATCGTATCGCGACATTGCTGCTCGCGTTGGTCGAGATCCAATGACTGTTAGCAGAATATGGAATCGGTGGGTTCAGGAGGGAATACGGAACGTCGTACTGGATTCCAACGGCCTCGTATCACTAGCAGTCGAGATGACAGGCATCTTATCCGCATGGCTGTAACGGATCGTGCAGCCACGTCTCGATCCCTGAGTCATCAGATGGGGACGTTTGCAAGACAACAACCATCTGCACGAACAGTTCAAAAAAAAAATGGTTCAAATGGCTCTGAGCACTATAGACTTAACAGCTGTGGTCATCAGTCCCTAGAACTTAGAACTACTTAAACCTAACTAACCTAAGGACATCACACACATCCATGCCCGAGGCAGGATTCGAACCTGCGACCGTAGCAGTCGCGCGGTTCCGGACTGAGCGCCTAGAACCGCTCGGCCACCGCGGCCGGCACGAACAGTTCGACGACGTTTACAGCAGCATGGACAATCAGCTCGGAGACCATGACTGGGGTTACCCTTGACGCTGCATCACAGACAGGAGCGCCTGCGATGGTGTACTCAACGACGAACCTCTGTGCACAAATGGCAAAACGTCATTTTTTCGGATGAATCCAGGTTCTGTTTACAACATCATGATGGTCGCATGCGTGTTTGGCGACACCGCGGTGAACGCACATTGGAAGCGTGTATTCGTCATCGCCATACTGGCGTATCACCCGGCGTGATGATATGGGGTGCCATTAGTTACACGTCTCGGTCACCTCTTGTTCGCATTGAAAGCACTTTGAACAGTGGACGTTTCATTTGAGATGTGTTACGACCCGTGGCTCTACTCTTCATTCGATCCCTGCGAGACCGCATGTTGCAGGTCCGGTACGGGCCTTTCTGGATACAGAAAATGTTCGACTGCTGCCCTGGCCAGCCCTTGATGAAGTGTGGTATCGTGTTGAAGCTGCATGGGCAGCTGTACATGTACACGCCATCCAAGCTCTGTTTTACTCAATGCCCGGGCGTATCAAGGCCGTTATTTCGGCCAGAGGTGGTTGTTCTGGGTACTGATTTCTCAGGATCTATGCACCTAAATTGCGTGAAAATGTAATCACATGTCAGTTCTAGTATAATATATTTGTCCAATAAATACTCGTTTATCATCTGCATTTCTTCTTGGTTAAGCAATTTTAATGGCCAGTAGTGTACATAATATGTGTACGAGCGCAGGTTGTGACGCAGAAACGACAACATATGTAAGTTTGGGTCTGGCTGTGAGATAGGCAAAGAGATTTAGGCGAGGGCACGTGCAAAGCGGAAAATCCGGGTTCGAGTATCCGTCCGGCATAAATTTTCATTTTCGTGATTCCCTTACGTAGCTGATGGTTGTTCGCATTCGTAAATGCGAAAAAGTCATATATTTAGGCACCCATTTCGTTCAAAGCTTTCTCATGTTCCCAGGAGATGTCCTCTATGTCGTTATATTTTTGGATGATATTCGCTAGCCCTCAAGAATCGGCGTTTGGGCAGTATCGCTCTATCTATTGATATTGTAGACAGCCTATAGCGTAGCTCATCTTCCCAGTGGTTAGATGCCTATTCTTGAAACAAAACACTCAGGTTTTGATAGGGTTGTAGGAAGAATACACCTTCCGTACCGTTTGTAACATGTCAATGTGAATGTCCTTGCTAGACTTTCCCTGCAAAAACAAAAATTTTATTACGCACAGTAACTACACAGACGAAAACTTCTTGGGCATTTTTTTTTTTTTTGCGTGTGTGCGAGAGGGGAGGGGAGGGTGTAGGAGCTGTAACAATACGAGTAAAGATAGATGTAACGGAACTTGAATAGCGTATTTACCTCTACTGGTTACGGTAGAGGGATCGATCTTTCGGTCCTGTCTGCATATTTACATATAATATTGCATGAATAAACGCTGGGCGAGTGTAAAGCTATCGTTAAAAACGCACGCCTCGCGATTTGTTACGATTTGGTCGGTCATAATAATAATAACATGCTTTTGAATACAAAAAATGGTTCAAATGGCTCTGAGCACCATGGGACTTAACATCTGTGGTCATCAGTCCCCTAGAACTTAGAACTACTTAAACCTAACTAACCTAAGGACATCACACACATCCATGTCCGAGGCAGGATTCGAACCTGCGACCGTAGCGGTCACGCGGTTCCAGACTGAAGCGCCTAGAACCGCACGGCCACACCGGCCGGCCTTTTGAATACAATTAAAATATAACGGCGATACCTGTTTAGTGTTATTGGAAATAATATGTAGTAAATTAATGAGTGAGGTAGCCGATCCTATAAGAACAGGTAAAATTGGGCATATTGAGGTGTTTTGCTTTATATCGAGGAAGCCGATGATACGGCGTCATTTTTTCGTTTGCTCTTAGAAATAAACAAGTAAAGAAGTACTAATTGTGCGAGTTTTAAATAACTACGGTATACGATCAGAGTAACAAAAGGACATTTACTTACACGAAATCGAGGATAGCGAAGTATGGTCATTAAATTGAGTACACCTACAGGGCGGTCAATTCCGGGATAAATCTATACGCATCTCACGAAGGACTCGGTATTGAGACCGTATTTTTTTAATTATATCGCTGAGAGCTGGCTCCAATTTATAAAAAGGAGAAAAACGTTAACTTTTATGCGAATCCTTAATAATAGCGGACCGGAGAGAAAAGTGTGTAATTGTCTTACGCCTAACAAACATTCGTGGAGGGCGGTGGCTAAAATAGAAGAGTCAGTTACAAAATACTGTATCATTATCATTGACTGTTGGTGTCGAGCAACCAAAACTGTTCATCAAAGGGTATCGATGGAACTTAGGAGTTAGGGTTCAGGCACTCGCATATACTCCACATCAGAGTGTGAATGAGTGGTGAATGCGAAATAAACCTGTGAACAAAGTTACGTTAAATAAAACAGAAGAAACAAGACAGTTTGGTCGTATCTGTTATTATTCCATCAACTGTAACATTTCTTATCGTTGTGCGAAGCCTTTATAGACGATCTTTATGACAATTTGCTTCGAAGGGACCTCGTTACGAGTTAAGTTTTGGGGACCTGGTCAAGAGGGTGTAGTTCGTAGATCCTAACTACTGCTGCTATTCTGGATCAGGTGCTACCGTGACCGTTGTGTGTTGTCAGTGACTTAAGGTTACCATATCTCATGCTCTAAGATCGACGTGCCTTTCCACTTGGTATAACGGTGCCTCACGGCAACAACGACAACGCCGACGACGAAGGAAGATACGCTAGAGAGTAATTATTCATCTGTCTGGTGTGATACGGCATGCCATGAATTCCCCTCTTGTGCCGACCTCATCATCTCATAGTAGGGCATCCTCGATTATGTGTTGGATATATTGTTCCCTTACAATATTTACCGTCTACAGCTCCCTCTAACACCATACGAAGTTATTCCCTGGTGTTCTAACACATGAACTATCATGCTATCCCCTCCTCTTGTCACTGTTTTCTATACTTTTCTTTCTTCGCGGATTCTGTTGAGAACCTCCTCATTACGAAACTTATGCGCATTTTCCGAATCTAGATTCCGGACTCGACTTTCCCGTTTATCATGAGTGGTCATCCTAATCAGATCAGCTATCCGCGTACGCATCCGGGAACGATCTTTATGTCACGAAATCCATAACCAGTACGCAGCCATTTGTCGTGATTCCCGCACAGAGAGGGACAAACATTTTATCATCGTTTTTGCCCGTCGAGACATAGATACATCATTGCTGGTTACAATGCCTGTAACGTTGTAACGTTAAGATAGAGACACTGTATAACCACAGACATTGTAACCCTCAAACCACCTCATTCTTCATCTTATCAGTCCACCTAATTTTCAGTATCCTTCTGTACCACCACACCTCAAACTTCTGTTCTCTTCCTTTATGGTTGTCTCGCAGTCTATGATTCACTACCATACAATGCTTTGCTCTGAACATACATTCCCAGATATCTCTTCCTCAGATTAAGCCCGATGTTTGATACTAGCACATTACTCTTGGCCAGAATTGCCCTCTTGCCTATTCTAATCCGCATTTTGTGCCCTCCTTGCGTCGTCCGACCTGTCTTTTGCTTCTAAGGTAACAGAAATCCTATACTTCATCTACTTCGCGGTCTCCAATTTGGATCGTAAGTTTCTCATTGTTCTCGTTTCTGCTACTCCTCATTACATTCGTCCCTGCTCGGTTTACTCTCAGTCCACTTACTGTGCCTGTGGCGCTGTTCATTCCATTCAACAGGTCCTGTATTACCCATTCACATTCTCTTAGGATAGCAATGTCATTAGCGAATCTTATCATCGACATCCTTTCAAAAATGGTTCAAATGGCTCTGAGCACTATGCGACTTAACTTCTGAGGCCATCAGTCTCCTAGAACTTAGAAATAATTAAACCTAACTAACCTAAGGACTTCACACACATCCATGCCCGAGGCAGGATTCGAACCTGCGACCGTAGACCGTAGACTGTAGCGCCTAGAACCGCACGGAAACTCCGGCCGGCGACATCCTTTCATTCTCAATTTTAATCCCACTCTTGTAACATTTCTTTTATTTCAGTCACTGCTTGCTCGATCAATAGACTGAACGGCAGTGGCGAAAGATTGCAACCCTGCCTTACACACCTTTTAATCGTAGCGCTTCATTCTTGGTCTTCCATTGTTATTGTTCCCCTTTGGTTCTTATACAAATTGTGTGTAATGCGTCTTTCCTTATGCTTAGTCCTGTTTTTCTCAGAATTTGGAACATCTTGCACTATGTTATATTTACGAATCCTTTTACCAGGTCGACAATACCTATGAAGTGTTTTGGTTTTTCTTAAATCTTGTTTCTATTATTAATTGATATCAGAACTGCCTCTATGGTGCCCTTACCTCTGCAAAAGGCAAACTGATCGTCATCTAAAAGATCCTCGATTTTCTTTTCCATTCTTATGTATATTAGTCTTGTCGGACGCTTGGATGCATGAACCGTTAAGCTGACTCTGCAATAGATCTCGTACTTACCTACTCTTTTTCTTCGGGATATTTTTAAGAAAGTCTGATGGTTTGTCTCATGACTATACCTTGGACTTTTAGGGTCTAAAATCTTAAATTAGGTACCTAAAATAAGTTCTATCACCTACAAAAATAGGCCATAAAAAGCAGAAAATAGGTGGCCAAAATATGACATTTTGTTGTCTAGAGAGATAAATAGATTGACAAAAATCCATGTTATGTTATTGTCCATGTCCATAATTACAGGCTCAGTTAAATAACTAACACTTTCTCCAGATTTTCCGTTGACAAACTGCATCTCTCGTCTGTTAACTGCATCTTACAGCCGAGAATGAGTGTCCCACATCAATAGATGTCACCGGAGCATATTTAAATGACGGTACTAGGCGCGGTGGGACCGCACACTCATCTTCTGTTGATTTACCTGGTAAGATGTCAGCCACTGTGCAGACGGTGGTCAGTCCTGGGTTTTTCCTGTAGCACTGTCTTTAGTTCCTCACTACCTTTCATACTAATAGAACTTGGCACCAAGTTGATTTTTTTCTGTCACTTCTTCTGTCAATCGCAGTTGCGTGTAGACTGGTTTCCCGGAACACTCTAGAGCTTTAATAATAGGGGCCAAAAATGCATAATGAGATTTTATGTATGCAGTGTCGGTGGAAATTGTTGGATCCTTTAGAAGATCCGTAGCTAAAGTCATACTCACTGCCTTCTGCCGCAATTTAAGAACAATGTTCTTCATGTCTTCCAAATGCTCGCTGTAATATTCCACGGACTCTAGCCGCTTTCCCCATCGAGAAAGTATGGGTTCTGGTGGGAGTGGTACGTTGGGAAGTTCCTCTCGAAATAACTGGATTCTTGTAGGTGCTTTAATAAAAACCTTTTGATGCTTGCAACTAGCTTATTTACATGTGGAAATTCGAGACGTATCGTTTCAGCTACACATGGCACGGGAAAGACATGTGATATGGAGCAAGGATGGGTAAAATACTTTCAACAATTTAACAGTAGCATTCATGTGTGCGGGTGCATCAGTGTAGATTACAAGTAATGGATTTTCATCTAGACTGTTGACGAAAAGTAATTTCAGGGTTTTATTGCAAAGCTTACAGTTGTTTCCTGGTTAGTCTTTTTTAGCTCCTTGCTGCAGATCACATGAGGTACAGAGCTAGTGTCAGGATCTAACTTTCCAGCAATCAATCTAGCGACATATCGACCTTGTTTGTCAGTTGCCTCATCGACAGAGATCCACGTGTATGAATCGCCTATATCTTTCCTTATCCTGCTCAATGTACTTTCATATAAAGTATCTAAATAGTTCTTTCTAAGTGTGGATTCTGCTGGAATGCTGCGGTGACAGTATTTCTCTTGAAACTTTTGAACTGGCTATTTTCAACTTCATTGAATGGTATGTTTACTGCAACAACGGCTCGACACAGGTCGAGATGAAATCAATTTTTGTTCGTTTCATTTGGTTTAGTTACAAACGTTTGTTTAAAGTTTGATTTATTTTTTGAATTTGCCTGGTGTTTAATACTTGCAACATGCTGAGTTAAAAGTGACATCTGTTCATAACATATCTAAAACAAAAAGAAATGAGAAATACTTCGTGGAAGAATTTACGAACGAGATCTGCTTAGTAAAATTAACCTACATTAAGCGTTTAGAAACAATATTTTTGCAACCGCATGTGTCTGTCCAACTTAACTTTGAGGAAAACAGTGGCATCACTGTTCTCTGAGTGGGCGAAGCAGATAAAAGGTTAACATTTTACTTACGTCTTTGTTGCACACATTGCAGTGAATAACTCTTCCGTCTGTAGAGAACTCAGGAAATTCTTGTAACCGCTAACGAATCAGAGATGATTTGGAGCTGGTTACTTTCGGCATGCTTCACTTTCCACAAATACACTACCACTGTGAAATATTTCGTCATATCCAAACAGCACGCTGACCGACTGAGTGAAGACAGTGCAGGTGTTTTAAACAGGCTGTTCCGACAGGGCAGGATGGCGCAGTAGGCAGATCAGAAGGCTCCTCCGTGCCCTGTCGGCCCATTTGATGGTTCACAGCGAGCGACAAAGCTCTGCGGAGCAGGGCTGGCTGAAACAGCCTCGCGTGTGCTGTCGTCGTCTGACTAACGAATTCCGTTCACGCATGCAAACAAACCAGTTACCATTCAATTACTGTTTTCTAAGTAGCCGGGAAGACGAGAAGAGTAGTTTTAGTCATACAAACTTTATTTGACTGGATTTTTAAAAATGAGGTAGAATCAGTCTCTAACATGAAACTAGGTATTTTAGGCACTATAAAATTGCAATTTATAAAATATTTGCGTAATTCTTATCTGGGAAGACCACGAGAGAGGTGTGGCCAAGCGGTTCTAGGCGCTACAGTCTGGAACCGCGCGACCGATACGGTCGCAGGTTCGAATCCTGCCTCGGGCATGGATGTGTGTGATGTCCTTAGGTCAGTTAGGTTTAAGTAGTTCTAAGTTCTGCGGGACTGATGACCTCAGAAGTTAAGTCCCATAGTGCTCAGAGCCATTTGAACCACGAGAGAATGTTAGTCGCAAACAGTTTTATTTAATTGGATTTTTAAAAGGTACATTCAAGTACTAACCTGAAATTAGGTATTTTTAGGTGCTATAAAACTAGCGTTTTCGATCATAAATTGGCGTAATTCGTGTATGTAAAGCTTTTATTGGCTTTATTTAATGAGGAAAAAAATAGGTATTCACCTAGACTCCGAAGTCTACTCATGACTCTTAGATTTTGCACACCATCGTGAGTAGTCGTTTTGTTGTCACTTCCCCCAATGGTTTCAGAAATTCTGAAGGAAAGTTAACTATCCTTTCGGTCTTATTTGACAGCAGATCTCACTGATTATAATACTGGACTCCCTACGTCTTCGATTACGCCTCCCATTTCTTCTTCAGTCACGTCAGACAAGTCCTCCTCCTGCTCGGAGAACCCTTCTGCGCACTCTTTCCACCCATCCGCTCTCTTCCCTTGGCTTAACAGTGAAATCTCCTTGCACTGTTAATGTTGACTCCTTTGCTTTTAGTTTCGCTGAAGGTTGTTTCGTTGTATCAGTTCATCTGAAGACCATTTATTTTCCAATTTCTTTACATTTTTCCTGGGTCCATTTCACCTTAGCTTCCTTGCACTTCCTAGTTATATCATTCCTAAGAAACATATATTTCTGCATTCCTGAACTTACCTGAACATTTTTACTTCCTCCTTTGGTCGATCAGTTACAAAGTATTTCTTCTGGTTTCCAAGGTTTTCATGCAGCCATCTTCCTTTTACCTATGTTCTTCTTACGAACTTCTGTGATTGCCCTGTTTAGAGATGTCAATTATTCTTCAACTGAACTGCCTGGTGAGGTATTCATTACAGCAAAATACCGCTTTAGAGAATTTTAAGAGCATATCATTATTCTTTAGTACTTCAGTACTCCAATCTTTTGCGCATTGATTCCTGCGGATCAGTCTCTTAAACTTCAGCCTACTCTTCATTATTGCTAAGTTGCTATCCGAGTCCTTATCTGCTCATAAGTGCGCCTTGCAATCCAATATATTCGGAATATATTCGGAATCTCTGTGTGTCGATGTTGTAATCCAGCTGGAATCTTCCCGTATCTCCAGTCCGTTTCCAAATATACCTCCTCCTCTTGTGGTTTATTAACAAGATATTTATATCACTAACTGAAATTTATTGCAGCACTCAGTTAATCTTTCTGCTCTCTCATTCCTATTGCAAAGCCTATATTCTCCCGTAACTCTTTCTTCCATTCCTTCCCCTACCAAGGGGTTCCAGTGTCCCATGATTATTAGGTTATCATCTCCTTTTACATACTGAATAATCCGTTCAGTCCACTCATACGCTTTTTCTATCTTTTCATCCCTTCTTTGTGACATACGACATACAGCTGAATTGTTGTTGTTGGCATTGGTCTGCTCTCGATTCTGCTGATTCTGCTGAGAACAACGCTGTCACTGAACTTTACGCAGTACCTCACGGTCTGATCTACATTCCTATTCATAACGAATCTTGTTCCCGTTACAAGACTTTCTGGTGCTATTGGTTTTGCACTATACTCGTCTAGCTAGAAATTCTTCTTCTCGAGGTATGAATTAAAATACGCCTTCAGTCACAATTTTTCGTGTTTTATTCAGTACACGATGCATTTCGGACCCTGTGGGTCCTTCTTCAGGTGTAATTCGTCTTGATACATAATTTGTTTGTTCTATTGAATCAGATGAAATGCATATTCCTGTCACGAAAAGGTTTGATGTTAGGTTACGAACTTCGTGAGTCACACGCGGAAAATATGTGTGAAATAGTGGAAAAGATGAATATTGCAAACTTAAAAATAATACAAGAAATTGAAATAATACTGCTTTACAACGTTTGTAAGCATGCTATTCTTTACGTGTCTTAGGTTTAAAGATCCCACTGATGATCGTGAAATCGTCGTCGAAACTAGTTTTGGAATAAATAAATAAAAAAAGTGTTTTGAACCAAGGCGGATCCACAATCCCATATTGTTGTTTTTTCGCAAACACGAATCAATGGAAGAGTTCAAGATAAAAGATTGTTGATAAATGCAGTTTATACCATTTCACTGTATCATGTCTCTGTCTGAAACTGTAAAGCCATTGCGAAAGAGAATTTCTAGGTGCTGAATTTTTTCGTCGTCTGCGCCTGGCGCATTTTTGCGCTCATTTTAGGCATTCCAGGTTTTTTTGTGTGAAATGCAGGCGAAAAATGGAATTGCTACTGGAGGCGGCGCCTGATGCATTAAACAGGAGCCATTCGCGCATCAGCAGAGGTGCGTGGAGAGAGGGCTCCATTGTGCGCGGGAGAAAGGCGAGGCGGCCTGAGAAGGAGCCGAAAGGTTTGTGTCGGGACCCCAGCTACCGCACGCGCGCACGCACGCGCATGACAAACGGCTTCCCGCTAATGTGTTTCCCGGTCTCGTTATGGTGTGCGCCCGGTTAAGGGGTGGCGCGGCGACGTGTTTTGGACATCGGCGGGAGCTCGCGACGACTATTAAAGTAGAAACGCCCCTGATTTATGCGCGGTTATGTATTTTCTCCGAGCAGCTGGAATATGTTCGTCGGCGTCTGTTCCGGGCGGTCCTTTGTGTAGTTATTTAATTTCCCGGAAACGACGTATTGAGAGGGGTGCGGGGCACCCGCAGCGCCGCGTGCCGGCCGGATGCAGAAACTGCGAGCAGACACGCGACGAGGCGAGGGCGCAGTCGCTGGGGTGGCGTTGTGGGGAGGTGGCGATGGCGGCTGACGGGATGCTCTGTGGGCTCTGTGACAGTTCGCAGGGTTGCTCTGTATGTGATCTCGAGCCTTCAAGGGCCCTACGGGTATCCATACAAAAAATGTTAATTTTCGATACTTCAAAATCGTTCATCTCCAAAAGTTGTTGCCCAGTGGCTTCGAAATTTTGTCATGAAGTTGAATTGTTTTTAGGAACCTACCTCTTTATATTCTACTGGCCATTAAAATTGCTACACCACGAAGATGACGTGCTACAGACGCGAAATTTATCCGACAGAAGGAAGATGCTGTGATATGCAAATGATTAGCTTTTCAGAGCATTCACACAAGTTTGGAGCCGGTGGCGACACCTACAACGTGCTGACATGAGGAAAGTTTCCAACCGATTTCTCATACACAAACATCAGTTGACCAGCGTTGCCTGGTGAAACGTTGTTGTGATGCCTCGTGTAAGGAGGAGAAATGCGTACCATCACGTTTCCGACTTTGATAAAGGTCGGAGTGTAGCCTACCGCTATTGCGCTTTATCGTATCGCGACATTGCTGCTCGCATTGGTCGAGATCCAATGACTGTTAGCAGAATATGGAATCGGAGGGTTCAGGAGGGTAATACGGAACGCCGTGCTGGATCCCAACGGCCTCGTATCACTAGCAGTCGAGATGACAGGCATCTTATCCGCATGGCTGTAACGGATCGCGCAGCCACGTCTCGATCCCTGAGCCAACAGATGGGGACGTTTGCGAGACAATAACCATCTGCACGAACAGTTCGACGGCGTTTGCAGCAGCATGGACTACCAGCTCGGAGACCATGGCTCGGGCTACCCTTGTCGCTGCATCACAGACAGGAGCGCCTGCGATGGTGTACTCAACGACGAACCTCGGTGCACTAATGGCAAAACGTCATTTTTTCGGATGAATCCAAGTTCTGTTTACAGCATCATGATGGTCGCATCTGTGTGTGGCGACATCGCGGTGAACGCACATTGGCAGCGTGTATTCGTCATCGCCATACTGGGGTATCACCCGGCGTGATGGAATGGGGTACCATACCTCTTGTTCGCATTGACTGCACTTTCAACAGTGGACGTTACATTTCAGATGTGTTACGACCCGTGGCTCTACCCTTCATTCGATCCGTGCGAAACTCTACATTTCAGCAGGATAATGCACGACCGCATGTTGCAGGTCCTGTACGGGCCTTTCTGAATACAGAAAATGTTCGACTGCTGCCCTGGCCAGCACATTCTCCAGATCTCTCACCAATTGAAAACGTCTGGTCAATGGTGGCCGAGCAACTGGCGCGTCACAATACGCCAGTCACTACCCTAGATGAAGTGTGGTATCGTGATCTAGCTGCATGGGCAGCTGTACATGTACACGCCATCCAAGCTCTGTTTGACTCAATGCCCGGGCGTATCAAGGCGGTTGTTACGGCCAGAGGTGGTTGTTCTGGGTACTGATTTCTCAGGATCTATGCATCCAAACTGCGTGAAAATGTTATCACATGTCAGTTCTAGTATAATATATTTGTCCAATGAATACCCGTTTATCATCTGCATTTCTTCTTGGTGTAGCAATTTTGATGGCCAGTAGTGTATGTAAAGGGAAACAGTGTTACCAAAATCTCAAAATTTACCTTTCCGATTTATTTGAAATTTTTTCACGCACTTGTAAGAAACGCTTAGACACATAATGGCTACAGCCTTTAAAATATATAAAGAGAAAGTATGAGATTGTGCAACGTTCGTAGCAAACAGGAATGTTGTATTTATTGGTTATTGGTTTATGATTGGGACACAAATACAGGACATGAATTTACAATAATAATAAACAAGGTTTAAGGTCAGAGAGAAGATTTAAGAGAAGATGGGAATAAGGTGAGAGGAAATGCACGCAGAAAACGGGAAGGAGGAGGTGGACGGAGAGGGGGGCGAGGAGAAGATGCACAGAGAAACCGGGGGAGGAGGTGATGGGGTGAGAAAGGGTGAGTGAGGGGGGTAGGGGGAGATGGAGAGAGAGATGAGAGAGGAGAAGATGGACAGAGAGAGGGGAACAAGGAGGAGATGAGCTGAGAAAGGCGGAGAGAGGGGAGCAGGAGGAGAAGGAGAGAGAGATGAGAAAGGAGGAAATGGACAGGGGGATGGGGAAGGAGGAGAAATGGATAAAGAAAGGGGGTGGGGGATATGAACAGAGACAGGGGAGAAGGAGACTGGGACTTATATCCAATTCCCACACGTGTTAGAAACGTTGCTTTCTCGTTTATTTCTTTTCCTTTGAAACAGCAAAGGGTGGTGTATATTTTTCTCATGCTGCAAATTTGCAATTGATACAATAACTTAGCGAGTTGTAGGGACTGAGAGGTGGACATTCACCCAAATTCATTACAGAAGTCCGTATTACTTAGGCTAATATACTCAACTTCCCCTTTAACTACCACCCTATCATGGAATATACAATTTATGGGGGAAATTAGGGAAATGTGCCCCTGTTTGTATGCAGTTTAAGAGCTGCACCTTCAAAATAATTCTATTTATGATAGCTTATGAGCTGATCACTTTCAGCTGGCAAATGGCCCTGATAATAAATATGAACTTCAATCACTAAATAATACAAAGATTTTGGTATCACAAAGTGATTTATTGCGAAAACTCCTAAACTATTACAAGACACAAACATTGGGTGGAATATAAATCAGAACAATGTAACTTGGGTAATGACATGTTGGCTGAATCCGCGTACAGGAGTGAGATCAACTACCACGTTATAGAGTATTACAAACTTAGTGAGTGAGGGTATGACTTAACACGTTACCCCTGACTATTACGAACAATATCGATCGGGAATGAGAACCCTTGATACAGCACACATGCAAGTCGTGGCTGTGGATGGCGACATGGTGACAGCGTAATTAATTAAACTACTGCGCTGGTGCTGTGAATACATTACCACCTGCTACAGTGGCCATTATTATGGAAATAGAAGAGGATGTAGATGAAGACGAAATGGGAGATAAGATACTGCGTGAAGAGTTTGACAGAGCACTGAAAGACCTGAGTCGAAACAAGGCCCCGGGAGTAGACAACATTCCACTAGAACTACTGATGGCCTCGGGAGAGCCAGTCATGACAAAACTCTACCATCTGGTGAGCACGATGTATGAGACAGGCGAAATACCCTCAGACTTCAAGAAGAATATAATAATTCCAATCCCAAAGAAAGCAGGTGTTGACAGATGTGAAAATTACCGAACTATCAGTTTAATAAGTCACAGCTGCAAAATACTAACGCGAATTCTTTACAGACGAATGGAAAAACTGGTAGAAGCGGACCTCGGGGAAGATTGGATTCCGTAGAAATGTTGGAACACGTGAGGCAATACTGACCTTACGACGTATCTTAGAAGAAAGATTAAGAAAAGGCAAACCTACGTTTCTAGCATTTGTAGACTTAGAGAAAGCTTTTGACAACGTTAACTGGAATACTCTCTTTCAAATTCTGAAGGTGGCAGGGGTAAAATACAGGGAGCGAAAGGCTATTTACAATTTGTACAGAAACCAGATGGCAGTTATAAGAGTCGAGGGGCATGAAAGGGAAGCAGTGGTTGGGAAAGGAGTGAGACAGGGTTGTAGCCTCTCCCCGATGTTATTCAATCTGTGTATTGAGCAAGCAGTAAAGGAAACAAAAGAAAAATTCGGAGAAGGTATTAAAATTCATGGCGAAGAAGTAAAAACTTTGAGGTTCGCCGATGACATTGTAATTCTGTCAGAGACAGCAAAGGACTTGGAAGAGCAGTTGAACGGAATGGACAGTGTCTTGAAAGGAGGATATAAGATGAACATCAACAAAAGCAAAACGAGGATAATGGAATGTAGTCAAATTAAGTCGGGTGATGCTGAGGGAATTAGATTAGGAAATGAGACACTTAAAGTAGTAAAGGAGTTTTGCTATTTAGGGAGCAAAATAACTGATGATGGTCGAAGTAGAGAGGATATAAAATGTAGACTGGGAATGGCAAAAAACGCGTTTCGGAAGAAGAGAAATTTGTTAACATCGAGTATAGATTTAAGTGTCAGGAAGTCGTTTCTGAAAGTATTTGTATGGAGTGTAGCCATGTATGGAAGTGAAACATGGACGATAACTAGTTTGGACAAGAAGAGAATAGAAGCTTTCGAAATGTGGTGCTACAGAAGAATGCTAAAGATAAGGTGGGTAGATCACGTAACTAATGAGGAGGTATTGAATAGGATTGGGGAGAAGAGAAGTTTGTGGCACAACTTGACTAGAAGAAGGGATCGGGTGGTAGGACATGTTTTGAGGCATCAAGGGATCACAAGTTTAGCATTGGAGGGCAGCGTGGAGGGTAAAAATCGTAGAGGGAGACCAAGAGATCAATACACTAAGCAGATTCAGAAGGATGTAGGTTGCAGTAGGTACTGGGAGATGAAGAAGCTTGCACAGGATAGAGTAGCGTGGAGGGCTGCATCAAACCAGTCTCAGGACTGAAGACCACAACAACAACAACACAGTGGCCATGCGCCAGCCGGCCGGTGTGGCCGTGCGGTTAAAGGCGCTTCAGTCTGGAACCGCGTGGCCGCTACGGTCGCAGGTTCGAATCCTGCCTCGGGCATGGATGTGTGTGATGTCCTTAGGTTAGTTAGGTTTAAGTTGTTCTAAGTTCTAGGGGACTGATGACCACAGTAGTTAAGTCCCATAGTGCTCAGAGCCATTTGAACCAGCCATGCGCCAACAACTCAGATCGCAGGGATGATATTGTAGCTGCTCTCAGTGGCAGTCCGTGCACGTGGATAAAGACCCGACTGAAGTAGTGTAAGCACGAAATGACAAACAATATCGACTGTTGTCACCAAATGGTAACAGACAGGCTCTGCCCTGACAACCATGACACAAATACTGCTGACTCTTGTGGTCACCTTCACTCTGCCTGATCAGAACTGAAGAACGGTCCAGAATCAAAACACAACCGATCTCTCCGGCCGTCCATAAGCGAATACCTTGAACTCCTCACTTCGCCTTCACACCGAAAGATTAGCGCCTTGTTCCCACCACACAAGAAAATCTCCCAACAACGCAGCCGTCCGGCATCATGAGGTAAGCGAGCGGCGGGCCCAGTGCACTTAAATGGTTTGCGAGACAACATCCCCGACGCTGGCCATGTCCCAGGCACCCTGCTCGCCTCGCTACAAAAGCTGAAACACCGGACACCCCCTGTAGTGCAGCGAGCGGGCCATACTCCGCTCTTGTCACTCCGGGAGCTATACCCCCTCACAGAGTCCCACTCCTAATGAACTGCGCCAGTCCCATCTCCCGGTAACTGTCTAAGGAAAATCAAAGCTCTCATCATTCTAGGTTTCCTTTCTCCAGTGACCTTAATTGGTTGCCTCAAATCGGGGACTTAACGAGAAAAAATTGAATCAAGGCAAAAAAAAAAAAAAAAAAAAAGTAGAAATGGAAGGAGACAAGCCACGATAGCTTGGCGTCTTTCAATTTCCATTATCGTAACCGGTTTTTAACATACAACAATATACTCCACAGCAATGTGTTTCAGGAGTCAAACTCCCATCGTCTTTCTGGCTTTCTGCTTTCAAATCCTTTATGCACCCGTACTTCAAAAACAGGACTCGCTCTCTGAGGATTCTGCACAAATGTGATTATGTATATAGAAAGTTCATTCATCCTGCGAGTCTGACCTCGACGGTTTTTGTCTATTATCGATACTTATACTGGCAAGATACTGGTCCACGTAATGTTTTGATTTTAAGTTTGAAGTCGGATAACAAATGACAAAAGATTTATATCATGCGATATAATTAAAAATTAACAATTTTCTGATTTTTTATTCATTTACTTGCACTGTGAAATCTTGATTTTTGCCAAGTTTCGTGATTCCAGGTCAATGGGAAGAATCCTATAGCTTTTTATGAGTGAGTTTGTGAGTATCAAAATATGTGACATATATGAAGTATCTATTGTTTGCATTGACTTAGAAGCTTAATACTTCTATATCCCAAGGGAACAAAGACGTATTTCTCAGGAAATGGTATTTTAATAGATGGATGGACACGCAGTGGGACAACAAACGCAAAAAAACTGTGTGATATAATTAAAAACACACAGCAATCGAATTTTTTCGTCTCCTTGTACTGAGAAACCTAGTTTCTTACCCAGTTTCATGATTCCAGGCCAATGGGAAGTACCTTATAGGTTCTGATGAGTGAATTTTCGAGATTCAGAATATGTGACATAAATGGTCGTATTTTTTGATTTCATTGAATTAGAAATTTACATTTGTTACACCAACAGGGGACCATAAACTTTAGTATGTAACTTAAATTTCAACTTGCAAAGGCTACCCGTTCTTGAGAAAAAGATGTATTAACAGACGGACGGACAGACAGACTGACAGTTATAAAGCAAGTCTCAGAAAGATAATCGTGCGATATTATTACATATTAACAATTTCGGGATTTTTCCCTTTAGTTGTAGTGTGAAACTCTCCTTCTTGCCAAATTTCACGGTTTTGCGTCAATGGGAAGAACCCTGTAAGTTTTGATGAGCAAGTTTTCGAGTAAAAAAATACGTGACATAAATGGCCTTATATTTTAACTGCATTGACATAGAAGCTTCAATTTTTTACACCTGTAAGGTACCGTAGACCTTAGTATGTGACATAAATTTCAATTTGATACATCAACCCGTTTACCAGAGAAAGGGTTTTTAACGGTCTGGCAGATAGCTACACGGATAACGAAGTGATCCTATAAAGGTTCGGTTTTTACCGATTGAGGTACGGAAACCTAAAAAACATAAAATATTCATGAAATGAAATAAAATAAAAATATTCATATACACTCCTGGAAATTGAAATAAGAACACCGTGAATTCATTATCCCAGGAAGGGGAAACTTTATTGACACATTCCTGGGGTCAGATACATCACATGATCACACTGACAGAACCACAGGCACATAGACACAGGCAACAGAGCATGCACAATGTCGGCACTAGTACAGTGTATATCCACCTTTCGCAGCAATGCAGGCTGCTATTCTCCCATGGAGACGATCGTAGAGATGCTGGATGTAGTCCTGTGGAACGGCTTGCCATGCCATTTCCACCTGGCGCCTCAGTTGGACCAGCGTTCGTGCTGGACGTGCAGACCGCGTGAGACGACGCTTCATCCAGTCCCAAACATGCTCAATGGGGGACAGATCCGGAGATCTTGCTGGCCAGGGTAGTTGACTTACACCTTCTAGAGCACGTTGGGTGGCACGGGATACATGCGGACGTGCATTGTCCTGTTGGAACAGCAAGTTCCCTTGCCGGTCTAGGAATGGTAGAACGATGGGTTCGATGACGGTTTGGATGTACCGTGCACTATTCAGTGTCCCCTCGACGATCACCAGTGGTGTACGGCCAGTGTAGGAGATCGCTCCCCACACCATGATGCCGGGTGTTGGCCCTGTGTGCCTCGGTCGTATGCAGTCCTGATTGTGGCGCTCACCTGCACGGCGCCAAACACGCATACGACCATCATTGGCACCAAGGCAGAAGCGACTCTCATCGCTGAACACGACACGTCTCCATTCGTCCCTCCATTCACGCCTGTCGCGACACCACTGGAGGCGGGCTGCACGATGTTGGGGCGTGAGCGGAAGACGGCCTAACGGTGTGCGGGACCGTAGCCCAGCTTCATGGAGACGGTTGTGAATGGTCCTCGCCGATACCCCAGGAGAAACAGTGTCCCTAATTTGCTGGGAAGTGGCGGTGCGGTCCCCTACGGCACTGCGTAGGATCCTACGGTCTTGGCGTGCATCCGTGCGTCGCTGCGGTCCGGTCCCAGGTCGACGGGCACGTGCACTTTCCGCCGACCACTGGCGACAACATCGATGTACTGTGGAGACCTCACGCCCCACGTGTTGAGCAATTCGGCGGTACGTCCACCCGGCCTCCCGCATGCCCACTATACGCCCTCGCTCAAAGTCCGTCAACTACACATACGGTTCACGTCCACGCTGTCGCAGCATGCTACCAGTGTTAAAGACTGCGATGGAGCTCCGTATGCCACGGCAAACTGGCTGACACTGACGGCGGCGGTGCACAAATGCTGCGCAGCTAGCGCCATTCGACGGCCAACACCGCGGTTCCTGGTGTGTCCGCTGTGCCGTGCGTGTGATCATTGCTTGTACAGCCCTCTCGCAGTGTCCGGAGCAAGTATGGTGGGTCTGACACACCGGTGTCAATGTGTTCTTTTTTCCATTTCCAGGAGTGTATAAATTCTTCTATCTGTAAATTGGAAATACCCGATCCTCTATTTTGCTTCTTCATATGGTACCACTGCCCAATCACCGAAGTGCCTCTTTGCCATAGAGATAATTCTCTCGCATGTGCTTCATGTCACACCGGCTGCATTACCGTACACTTGCTAGTTCTGTAAATGAGTACACGGCTTCAGCTGGCTGCAGTGAGCGATGGGCTGTTCCACAATATTCCGGAGATTTAAAGGGGCATGATGAAACAACGTAATACTAGTTATCTATGTAAAAATGCTCACATATATCGTATTACCGCTAAGCTCAAAAAAGATGTATGAACCTCTTCAGCTGGCTGCACTGAACGATGGGCTGTTCCACAGTATTTCGGAGATGTTAAAAGGGGCATGATGAAACAACGTACTACTAGTTATCTATGTAAAAATGCTCACATATATCGTATTACCTCTAAGCTCAAAAAAGATATATGAGCCCATCGTAGCTCTCTCTCGCTTGTACATTAAGCATAGATGATATAAATAATAAACTAGACAGGGCAAGGTGGTTGTACGACGACTGAAATCGGTATTTTGGAGTAACAAAATAACAAAACGAACTAAACTGGGAATGTATCGTTCAGTTGCTAAAAGCACGATACGTACAGAGGAGAAACATGGTTAGTAAACAAGCGTCAAAGGAACAAGCTACTTGCCTTGAGACTGACCACTGGAGGCGAAGTTGTGGCATCTCTAGTATGGGCTATGCACCATATATGGTCATAAGAGAGGCCATTAGTGTCAATAAATCATTAGTATTCACAGGCACCATAAAGTTGAAGCATCTAGAATGATATGGACAAATATGAGGGATGGACAATAACTGATGGCCAAAGAAAGTGTGGTAGTGTGTGTCAATTATGCTTCTACATCTCAACCTATATTTATTACATTTTTATTGACATGTTTTAATGCACAGTATAGGAATATTTGGTACGGGAGGCTAGCGAGTACATAGGATCGCAAGATAGACTCATCCAATGACGCGCCAGGTGGTCACATATCGGGGGAACGGCCGGGCGAGCAAGGGCCGTATTGTACTGGAACAGAGACAGTTGGAATTCTCTTACCACGCTGGGCGGCAAGAAGCGAATTTATTATTATTTATATTTACTGTTTAAATATTAATATATAGCTCTATTAGTACTGATGACGTTAGTTGCACTTGTTGTTGTTGTGGTCTTCAGTCCTGAGACTGGTTTGACGCAGCTCTCCATGCTACTCTGTCCTGAGCAAGCTTCTTCATCTCCCAGTTGCACTTGTTAACAATAATTTCAATATCACTCAATTCATCAGCACATTATACAAATTTTAGTTACTGTCAGTGCTTGCTTATTGATGGAAAGGATGGACCAATCATAAGTGCGCCCTGAGAGGGCAGGCGCTAAACTTTTAAGATAGCTCAAGACTAGTTTCTGAGCGTTACTGGATGAGACAATACCTGGAATCGCGTGTAAAATGTGATCTCGCGTTAAGACGGAGTAATTTTTTTTTAGAGTTGCCTTGGATGATACTCTTGTGCCAGCTTGTGTTAAACTCGTGTGAGTTATAAGATCGCGTGTCTTTTGTAGTGCTCTGGAAATGATTATCATCCGGAAATTTTGCCAGAGTAATGAAGACTGGCTCTTAGAATCTTTTTCTTCATTTTTTGCTTCAGAGTTTACACTGGACCTTAGCGGAAAGAAGATAGCGTGGGCGACCAAGGGACCTAGGAGGAGATGGGGTCAAGATGTCCGGGATGTGATGGATCCCAAAGGACTACAAGAAGGAGACTGGCATGACCAGAAAAAAGTGAAATACGGAAAACAGGAAGTGGCGCCAGCCGTAGGATACTCGCAAGATTATTATGATAATGATGATGACTAAACTTATATTGGTGAATAGATAGTTCTTCAAGTAGATCAAACTTTTTTCTTTTCTTTGCTGCATGTATCTCTTCTGTTTGCCTACTACAGGTTTACCGTATTTGCTTCGACTGAAGGCGTCTATGTGTTCTTTGTGCTTAGTCGAAAGTGTTCTTCCTATCTATCCTATATACATCGCGTTACATTACGCATACCGTATTTTATATATTTCCACTTGCTCTAATTTACTTTTACTGCTCCAAACGTCATTCCTTAAGCTATATCAGACTAAATTTGAATGCGAAATGGACACTGTAAATATACTCGCCAATTTCTCTGATATTTTCCCAACGTAAGACACAGTAACTTTAAATGCGAACATTTTTGGTTAGGTTTTACCGTGACTTTTATTGACATTAAATGAAACAACACGTTTACTGTTACCAGTCACTGTTCATTTATCGCCACGACGCGTTTCAAAGGTTTAAACCACCATCATCAGGTGGATTTACGTTTGTTAGTATGAGATGCGTCTGTGCGTTGTGTTACAATTTTGTGGAGGAAACTTGTGCCACTGTCTAGTGGGAAAAACAAAACAGTATTTCAGAACACGGTTTTGGATTTCTTTGACAAAAAAACTAAACGTATCTAACGGTAAAAAAAAAAGTAAAATAGAGTATCTCCAGTGGTCACAGGTTCCTTTCATTGTCGTAACACATCACATGTATACTGTCGTAGTTTGTAAACAAATATAGCGTCGGGAAACTATCAGGTGCAAGGATAATATAACAAAAGAAAAACATGCTTACAAAGTACAAAGAGTATACATCGTAACAACATTATTTCAACATAAATTTTAAAGGATTTTACAGAATAAATTTTAAAGAATTTTGGAGACCTTTATTTTGAAGTGTTGAATACATGTGCTGTTATATATATTTCAGGTGGTATATAAATCCGATTTTGCCAAGTTAGTATAGCTTAAACTTTATACTCATTTATACAACAAGATGACATGTTGCAACCTTTAAGTACAATAATTATGTTGAATATGGTGGTAAAGTTATACGTAAATAACAATTTTGGTTGGGATGCACAGACAGAAATGGAGGCAGGATGCAGAGCGAGAGGAAGAGAAAAAGAAAGTGAGAGGGAGAGAGAGGGTCGGAGGAGTGATTGGCTGAGCGCAAATTTGCAAAGCAGGGGTTCTTAGGTAATAACTGCCTAAAGTCTGTGGTAATACATTGGTTACTGCTGTAATTGTTCAGATGGATGTACGGTTTGTGTTATTAGTTGATGTACATATAGTTTGAAGCTAACACAGGGTACAAGCTGTTGGTGTGATGATATATTTGTAAATGAGGTTAATCCCTTGTACATTGGGGGATGTCATGGTAATGTAACTAAATATTTATGGTAAATATTAAGGTGTGTGTGTGTGTGCATGTGTGTTATTGTGTTTATGTGTGTGTGTACATTGCAAATTTAATAACGTTGACAGTCGCTGAAAACAGAGACGATACTTTGGTTAATATTTTCATTTAAGATGGATTCAAGTTGTTTTGTTTGGTGTTTGTATATTTGGAGTGTTTAGAGAATGTCTAGTTTATTGTCTTTAGGTTGGATGTGTAGGATGCTGATACTTGTGTTGTAAACATGGTGTTTTGTTTGATGCACGTGGGCGGCTGCTGCAGATGTGAGGTATTTTTTGTTTGTTAATGTTGCCATGTGTTCTTTGAATCTGCCTGTCTGGCCAATGTAGAAGCACTCACAGTCCAAACATTCAATTTTGTACACACCTGTGTGTTGAAGTGGATTTCATGTGCTGATGTTGTGGGGTAATTTCTGTCCAATCTTCTTTTCTGTATAAAGGATATGTTTATGTTTTTCGTTTGAAGACATTGGCAATCTGATATGAAATGTTACCTAGGGAGGGGATTGTATGGAAGATTTTTTTTTTTTTTTGTGTGATGTGATTGCTTTGCTACTATTGAGTGTTTTAGGGTATCTACTATGGAGTTGTTATTAGCATTTGCAATAGCTGTTTGTTTTGTTATTCCAATTTCTTGTTCATATTTGTCTTCAAAGAAGGGTAGTTGGATAGCTCCACAGATCATGTACTGGAATGCTGACATTTTGTGGATTGTAGTATGCGTTGTCGTAGGCTTCCAATAGATTTCAGACTGATGTCTTTTATTCTGTTATACTGTCATCTGCTTGGTGTTGAACAGTGAATTTTGTGTGTTCCTGGGACCTGTTGAATAACTGGTTCAACTCATTGATTTCATCTTTTGTGCCATATTTGTAGTAGTAGATAATTTTTTTGAGGAGGTGGTGGTTGGAATTTAGGATTTTGTCTTCTAAATTACTTATAAAAAATTCAGCTAACAATCCAGAAAGGTCTGAGTCCGTTGCCAGGCCATCTGTTTGTACATTTTATTGTTAAATTTAAAGTAGTTGTGTGAAAGTGTGAATTCGAGAAGGTCCAATTAGTTCAGTAATGTGAGTTGCAGGGATTTTTTTGTGCTTTTGTAGGTTGGTTTTAATTATCTGTAGTGTGGGATCTATTGGCCAAAGGAATGAAGATTTTGCATGTCAAATGAGGCAAGTGTGCCTCCATCAGGAACTTCTGTGTTTTTGACATGTTGCCTAAATTCTGCAATGTTTTAAGTGTTCTCTCAGTTTTGAATATGTATGCTTCTTTGAGAGTTTTGAAGGGCATTTTGTTAAGTTTGGATTCATGCAGAAACATAAAAAATATATATAATTATTGTTGCTACTTTGTACTTTGAAAATGATCAAAGGCAAGAGTTTCCTGTTAGTATCGACAGAAGCAAAAATTGTTTATGAATAGCAGAAGCACGTTTTATATAATCTCAACGAAGTATCTTATTTTATCTTATTTTATCGTGATGATCATTTCTCCCTATGTAGGTGGGTGCCAACACAATGTTTTCGCAATCGGAGGAGAAAACTAGTGACTGAAATTTCGTGAGAAGATCCTGTCGCAACAGAAAACGCATTTGTTTTAATGATTGCCACCCCAATTCACGTATCATGTCTGTGGCATTATCTCCCCTGTTTCGCGAAAATACAAAACGAGCCACCCTTCTTTGTACTTTCTCGAGGTAATCCGTCAGTCCCACCTGATGCGGATCCCACACCGCATAGCAATACTCCAGAATAGGGCGGACAAGCGTGGTGTAAGGAGTCTCTTAGTAGACCTGTTGCACCTTCTAAGTGTTCTGTCAGTGAATCGCGGTCTTTGGTTTTCTTTACCCACAACATTATATATGTGATCATTCCAGTTTAGGTTAATTGTAATTGTAATCTCTAAGTATGTAGTTGAATTTACAGCCTTCATATTTGTGTGACTTATCGCGTAATAGAAATTTCGTGGATTTCTTTTAGTGCTCATGTGAAGAACTTCACACTTTTCTTCATTCAGGGTCAATTGCCACTTTTCGCACTATACAGATATCTTATCTAAATCATTTTTCAATTCCTGATCATCTGATGACTTTACCAGGCGGTAATTGACAGCATCATCCGCAAATAATCTAAGACGGCTACTAAGATTAATATAGATCAGGAACAATAGAGGGCCTGTAACACTTCCTTGGGGAACGCTGGATATTACTTCTGTTTTACTCGATTACTTTCCGTCTATTACAACTAACTGTCACCTTTCTGAGAGTAAATCACGAATCTAGTCACACAACCGAGGCGATATTCCATACGTATGCAGATTGGTTAAAGCTTGTGAGGAACGGTGTCGAAAGCCTTCTGGAAACCTAAAAATATGGAATCAATTTGACATCCCCTATGGACAGCACTCATTGCTTCATGAGTATAAAGAGCTAATTGTGCTTCGCAAGAACGATATTTTTTGAATCCGTGCTAGCTATGTGTCAATAAATCGTTTTCTTCGAGTTACTTCATAATGTTCGAATACAGTATATGTTCCTAAACCCTTCTGCAAATCGACGTTAGGGTATGGACCTGTAATTCAACGGATTACTCCTACTTCCATTTTTGGTTATTGGTGTGACTTGAGGAATTTTCGTGTCTCTAGGTACGGATCTTTCTGTGAGCTAGCGGTTGTATATAATTGCAAAATATGGAGCTATTGTATCATCATACTCTGAGAGGAACCTGACTTGTATACAATCTGGACCAGAAGCCTTGCCTTTATTAAGTGATTTAAGCTGCTTTGCGACACCGAGGATATCTACTTCTATGTTTCTCATCTTGGCAGTTTTTCTCGATTGGAGTTCAGGAATATTTACTTCGTCTTCTTTGGTGAGTGAGTTTCGGAAAACCGTGTTTAATAACTCTACTTTAGTGGCACTGTCATCAGTGACTTCACCGTTGTTATCGCGCAGAGAAGGTATTGATTGCGTCTTGCCACTGGTGTGCTTTATGTATGACCAGAATCTCTTTGGTTTTCTGCCAGATTTCAAGACAGAGTCTCGTTATGGAAATTATTAAAAGCATCTCGCATTGAAGTACGCGCTTCATTTCGAACTCCTATAAAACTTCGCCAGTCTTGGGGACTTTGCCTTCTTTTAAATTTGCGTGTTTTTTTCGTTGCTTCTGCAACAGCGATCTGACCCGTTTTGTGTACCATGGGGGATCAGTACCATCACTTATTAATTTATGTGGTATATATCTCTCAATTGCTGTCGGTACTATCTCTTTGAAATCATTCCACAACTTTTCTACGCTTTCATTATCAGATCGAACGGAGTGCAGACCGTCTCTTAAAACGGTGTTAAGAGCATTTTTATCAGCTTTCTTTAAATAGATATACTTTGCGTTTCTTTTTGATGGTTGTAGGTGTTACGGCATTGAGCCTAGCAGCAACTGCCTTGTGGTTGCTAATCCCTGTATTCGTCACGATACTTACTATTTTTCCAGGATTATTTGTTGCTAAGAGGTCAAGTATGCTTTCGCAACCATTTACGCTTCGAGTGGGCTCATGAACTAATTGTTCAAAATAATATTCTGAGAAAGCATTTAGTACAATTTCGGATGACATTTTATGCCTGCCGCCGGCTTTAAACGAATAATTTTTCCAGCATATCGAGGGTAGATTGAAGTCACCATTGACTATAATAGTATGATTGGGGCACCTATTTGAAATGAGACTCAAGTTTTCTTTGAATTGTTCAGCAACTGCATCTTCTGAGTCTGGGGATCAGTAAAACGATCCAGTTAATAGTTTGGTCGATTGTCAAGCATAACCTCAAACGATACTCTTTCGCAGGAACTATCTACTGCCGGAAAGATAGCACACCTCCGCACATTGCAAATCCAGTTAAGCAGCTATTGAAGGGCGATTTCGGAAATGCTAGAATTGTCATCCGCTATTTCCCTATAGTCTGGCCGTCCCGATCAGCTGATCTTAATCCATGTGACTTCTGGCTGTGGGGCTGTCTGAAAGATGTTTGCTGAGTGTTCCGCTTGCAAACTTAGCTGCATTGGCGCCACGCACTGCGCAACACATTCTGAACGTGACCCCGGAAACACTTCGATCAGTTGTGGAACATGCTGTTTATCGATTTCAGTTTGTTGCAGAAAACGGTGGACAGCATACTGAACATTTTTTGCACCAGTCACACGGAATTCAATAATCCGATTTGATTTTGATTGATGCTTTTATACGGTTTTTGGCCTCGTGACAATTAAAAACCGACGTTAGTGATGCTTTTAATGCGGTTTTTGGCCTGAGGACAATTAAAAACCGATTTTTTCTCATCCGATGCGATATGACCTTGCTGTGGTGGATGGGTATACGTAACTAACAGTATCACACATGTACACCCATGCACACTGAGTAGTACAGTGAGTTTAATGTCAAACGTGCACCTTAGGCATTGTGTGACTCATTTGTCGTTTGTAGTCGACCACTATTAAATTATGATTTTTACAGCGCCATCTACATTTTGTAACTACTTATTTTTCTTCTGCCTTACGTTTTCCTCCTTGTCCGATAATATTTCGTTGCAATTTGACGTCATTCTGGCCAGTGGTGTTATTTCTACAACGGTTTGAAAGTTTAACTATAATTATATTCACGCTGTATTTCGATCGACATATTTGTGTGAAAGACATTTTCTCGATTACGAAACTAAATAAGTTACGATTAAATGGCAACCTGAATTCGAAACTCTGTGAAACTGTGTGCGTCTGTGCCTATGCCGATAGTCCATACTAGACAAAAATTATATCTTTAGAGCAGCAAAAATAATTAATTAATACAGAAAACCAGTTTTGTTTTGTGGTACACGTCGTTCAGAAATGTGAAATACAATACTGGCCATTAAAATTGCTACACCACGAAGATGACGTGCTACAGACGCGAAATTTAACCGACAGGAAGAAGATGCTGCGATATGCAAATGATTAGCTTTTCAGAGCATTCACACAAGGTTGGCGCCGGTGGCGACACCTACAACGTGCTGACATGAGGAAAGTTTCCAACCGATTTTTCATACACAAACAGCAGTTAATCGGCGTTGCCTGGTGAAACGTTGTTGTGATGCCTCGTGTAAGGAGAAGAAATGCGTATGATCACGTTTCCGACTTTGATGAAGGTCGGATTGTAGCCTATCGCGATTGCGGTTTATCGTAACGCGACATTGCTGCTCGCGTTGGTCGAGATCCAATGATTGTTAGCAGAATATGGAATCGGTGGGTTCGGAGGGTAATACGGAACGCCGTGTTGGATCCCAACGGCCTCGTATCACTAGCAGTCGAGATGACAGGCATCTTATCCGCATGGCTGTAACTCATCGTGCAGCCACGTCTCGATCCCTGAGTCAACAGATGGGGACGTTTGCAAGACAACAACCATCTGCACGAACAGTTCGACGACGTTTGCAGCAGCAGGGACTAGCAGCTCGGAGATCATGGCTGCGGTTATCCTTGACGCCCGATCACAGGAGCGCCTGCGATGGTGTTCTCAATGACGAACCTGGGTGCACGAATGGCAAAACATCATTTTTTCGCATGAATCCAGGTTCTGTTTGGCCGGCCGGAGTGCCGAGCGGTTCTAGGCGCTACAGTCTGGACCTGCGCGACCGCTACTGTCGCAGGTTCGATCCTGCCTCGGGCATGGATGTGTGTGTTGTCCTTAGGTTAGTTAGGTTTAAGTAGAACCTCAGAAGTTAAATCCCATAGTGATCAGAGCCATTTGAACCATTTGCCAGGTTCTGTTTACAGCATCATGATGGTGGCATCCGTGTTTGGCGACATCGCGGTGAACGAACATTGGAAGCGTGTATTCGTCATCGCCATGCTGGCGTATCACCCGGTGTGATGGTATGGGGTGCTATTGATTACGTGTCTCGGTCACCTCTTGTTCGCATTGACGGCACTTTGAACAGTGAACGTTACATTTCAAATGTGTTACGACCCGTGGCTCTACCCTTCATTCGATCCCTGCGAAACCCTACATTTCAGCAGGATAATGCACGACCGCATGTTGCAGGTCCTGTACGGGCCTCTCTGGATACAGAGAATGTTCGACTGCTGCCCTGGACAGCACATTCTGCAGATCCATCACCAATTGAAAACGTCTGTGTAATGATGGCCGAGCAACTGGCTCGTCACAATACGCCAGTCTCTACTCCTGATGAACTGTGGTGTCGTGTTGAAGCTGCATGGGCAGCTGTATCTGTACACGCCATCCAAGCTCTGTTTGACTTAATGCCCAGGCGTATCAAGGCCGTTCTTACGGCCAGAGGTGGTTGTTCTGTGTACTGATTCCTCAGGATCTATGCACCCAAATTGCGCGAAAATGTAATCAGATGTCAGTTCTAGTATGATATATTTGTCCAATGAATACCCGTTTATCATGTGTATTTTTTCTTGGTGTAGCAATTTTAATGGCCAGTAGTGTATAAAACCAAGTCGCATGCAGTACAACTGCGCTGGCATTTAAATGCGGTGCCTTGTTTGTTCTTCCCTCTTACTCCTCCTCGCACTGAGACAGCGTGGCGTGGTGATGGGGGAAATGCGACGCGCGGTTGAACGCATTGGCACTCGGGTCCCAGCATGGCCCAGGAGTCGATTTCTTGGCCACTCCTGCTCAAGAGAGTGCCGAGAATACCACATTTCAGGCATTACCTCTCACCACGGACAACACAGTGGCCGACGACTTTCACTTAACGACCGGGAGCAGCGGCGTTTGCGTAGTGTTGTCAGTACTAACAGACAAGCAACACTGCCTGAAATACCGCAGAAATGAATTGGGACGTACGTCGAACGTATTCGTTAGGACAGTGCTGCGAAATTTGGCGTTAATGGGCTACGGCAGCAGAGGACCCACACGAGTGCCTTTGCTAACAGCACGACATCGCCTGCAGCACCTCCCTGGGCTCGTCACCGTATCAGTTGTATCCTAGACGAATGGAAGACGGTGGCCTTGTCAGATGAGTCCCGGCTCCAGTTATTAAGAGCTGATGGTAGGGTTCGAGTGCGGCGAAGACTCTACGAACCCATGGACTCCAGTTGTCGACAAGGCATTGTGCAAGCTGGTGGTGGCTCCATAATGGTGTGGGCTGAGTTCATATGGAATGGACTGGGTGCTCTGGTCCAACTGAACCGATCATTGACTGAAACCGGTTACGTTCAGCTACTTGTAGACAATTTACTGCCATTCACGGACTTCATGTTCCCAGGCAACGATGGAATTCTCAAGGGGCCATAATTGGTTGCGGTTGATTTGAAGAACGTTCTGGACAGTTCGAGCGAATGTTTTGGCTAACCAGATCGCCAGACATGAATCTCATAGAATATTTACGGGACATAAGTGAGAGGCCAGTTCGTGTACAAAATCCAGCACTGGCATCACTTCCGCAGTTATGGACGGCCATAAAGACAGCATGGCTCAGTATTTCTGTAGGGGGCTTCCAACGTCTTGTTCGTGCATGCCACGTCGAGCTGGTGCTCTAAACGGGACAAAAGGAGTCCCACAACACAATACTAAGAGATATCCTACGACTTGTGTCATTTCAGTGTACTACACCCTTGTGCTACCAAACACAGTCTTCCTGAGTGTTGGGATTTTTTTGTCAGGCAATGTATAAGTGATTGACATATCAACCAAAGTGCGGTTATTGTTGTAGTTTGTCCTTTTGGTGCCAAGACGAAGCTCTTCAGCCTGATCCGGCAGAGCTGAGCTTCTGTAAAGAGGCATGTCTGCTGGCTGGGATGAGTAATGCCAGCGCGGTGACTGGCACGGGAAACATTAGGCTCTCCGGCGTTCCCCGGTTCTCATTAATGTGGGGAGCGGGGGTGGACGGCTTGTCGGTTCACCAGCAGGGTGATGAGGCGCCCGCAGCCTGCCCTCCCCCTCACAGAATTACGGCCCATTACTCTCGAGTGGCCCTCCTAACTGCTCACCAGCGCGTCTTCCCGTTTCACGCGTGTTTACGCTCCATCACTGCTAAAACTACATCACAATACCTGTTAGCCGCATCACCCGAGCGGTGGGTCAGTGAACAGCAACTGTGCAATTCAGGGGACGGCCTCGCTGCTTATGGACTGAGGCGCGGTCAGCGACTGACCTAGTTGGCTGCTGGCCCCTTCCTGCTGGTCCATACAGAACTCTGACAGACGCTCAGGCTGGCTGACAAAATCTAATGAGTGTCCATTCAGGGACATCAAGCATTATTTTCCCTGCGTTTGCTTTTCGAGTCCTGCGTGACCGAGTAACCGAGCAAAAAATACGAGATGGGACGAGCACACCCTAGCTGGATAGGCTGCCCGCAGTAGTTCTAGTGACCGAGCATAGAATCCGTGACCGAATACGTATCACGTAACTTCAAACACATTACACGTGTCATTATCCGTGTGAGACTGCAGCAAGTACGGGCTCCTCATTTGTGGTGTGTCTCTCTCTGTAATCATGCAGCGCGAGGAAGCCAGTGCAGTTTAGACGTAAGATTGAAACCAATGTTTACACATTGAATAAACGGGAAGGTCTAAGAAGCCAAGTATGGAGTACATTTCTGTTGCTTGTAGACGAAAACAGTGCGTCTACTGGGTACGTACTGTGCATAAACTGCTGCCGGCCGTGGTGGCCGTGCGATTCTAGGCGCTTCAGTCCGGAACCGCGTGACTGCTGCGGTCGCAGGTTCGAATCCTGCCTCGGGCATGGATGTGTGTGATGTGCTTAGGTTAGTTAGGTTTAAGTAGTTCTAAGTTCTAGGGGACTTATGACCACAGCAGTTGAGTACCATAGTGCTCAGAGCCATTTGAACCATTTTTTGAACCTTCTGTTATTGCGGAAGTTGTTAATAAAACTTGTGCTGCGACAGTTGATATGTGGACTGATTCGCATAATCAGGTGCACTATTTGACGCATACAACACATTACATTAACACAGATTGGTCTCTTGTGAACAATGTTTTATTTACAACAAAATTCCCGTACGTCAAGAAGACGGGAGTAAATGTTATGAAAGAAATTGGAGAGACGATGGCTGATTGGGACATTTCGACGGACATGTTGCACAGTATTGTTTGTGTCCCCGGCCAGGGTGCCAATGTAATAAAGACTTTGGAAAATCACGAAAGGATTTCTTGTGCTGCTCATTGTATAAATACAGCACTTACCCATACTTTCGATAAAGATAACTTCTTCTTATATCATGCCCCGAACATCGCGTCAACAATAAATACTGCAAAATGCATGGTAAGGTACATTAAGAAAAGTGGCCTATGATCGTCTTTGAAATCAGCGTTGAAACACGAGGTCTGCCTACGCTGGAACAGCTTATACACTATGCTGGAATCCTTACACATTCAGTATAACGAAGTTGCTGTTTTGCTGACGGAAAAGGACTCCGCTTACAGATTGCAAGTATATGATAATGAGCTCGCAGGAAAAATTTCGCATTTTCTGAGACCATTTAAAGAGACCACAGATGAATTACATGGTGAAAAAGACCGACAATCCAGTTAGTTCTTCTTTGGTTTGTAACCTCCCCACGGCACATTCTAAAAATATAACTATATTTATTAGTAATGGAGCCACAGCCAAGTGTGAACTCCCACAGAAATTTTAAAAACAATATTTATTAGAAATGGTGCCACAGCTAAGTATAAACTCCCACAAGAATATTAATGGCAAAGACAATTAAATGAAAGCTCGCTATCTGACTCAAGTACAAGTTCCCATTAAATAATGAACGCTAATCCCATGATAATGAAACTGTAATGATAACCTAAACTCAATTCAACCGAAAAGTCGGTGTTTGCCCTGTGCGAAACGAGAGTAAATTTCTTACCTTAGTGAAACTGCATGTCAAAATTCTGCTCTTATTGTTCTCTGGCGCTTGCATGAAAAGCATTGGAAGTACCTTTTAAAAATCTTTGTTAAAAGGAAATGGAAGGAAATTTGAATGATTGTCTCTAAAATTGCTTTTAAATCAAAATTATAATTGGGGGCGATTTTTGAAAGTTAAATTACAATGAGTGTTCGTTACATTATCTGATGAGCGCAAAGCTGCATGATTATTTATTTAAATAAATTATACCTCGTCCTGAATCTCGACCATTGCGATGCCGACGCCCGCCGACTGCTCTCCGCTACTGCTAGCAACCGACTCCAAGCACTACTGAGGACTGACTACTGCAGACTGACTGACTGCAGACTGACTACTGCAGACTGACTGACTGCAGACTGACTGACTGCTCGCTACTGCGAGTCGAGCGCAACTGCTCTGGTCAGAGATTCTACAATGTCTCAGCATCGCTGCCGCACAACATACGTGTTTCATAACCCTCCACTGGGGGGGCAAAAATTTGGCAGCGATGGTGAGTCATTTGGACTTGCCATCGTAACAAATTTTTCTTTTAATTAATTAACATTTACAAAATATTTAGATGTATCACATGAATTAAATGTTGTGCGCATGCACCGATTACAAAACATTACAGACAAGACAAAATATAAGTACAAAACAAATCAGGAAAAATGTATATACAAATTATTTGACAGATAACAAAGTGTACACACACTGAAAAATTCTTTAGCAGTTTCATAACAGGCAAAAAAAAATCATGTTGACAAGTGTCATGAGTGCACATGCACTGCAGTGGAGAACATATCAGTAAAAAAAAACGAAATGTATATACAATGAGTAACAAGTGACATAAATCATAAAAGGTATACAGAATGAACACAAATCATATCGTAAATTGGGAAGAGTGCAGAGGCACTGGAGTTCAGTTGAAAACATATTCACATAAGTGCACATGCACTGAAAACTTTTGAACATTTTTATAACAAATAAACGCAAGAGTAGAAAAAATCATCAAATCACAAAAAGTATATACAATATAGATGACAAGAGTGCACACATACTGCACTTCAAAACAAATCGAAAATGTCTTTAGTATTTTGACAACAAATGGCAAAAATCATGTCGACAAGTGACACAAGTGTACTCGCACTAGAGTTCAACAAATCGAGAAAAAATGTATAGGCCATGAACATAAATGGTGTTAGTAAAAAAATGATTTTCACTATTAGGATAGGAAAGGAAGGATTGCATCATGGTTGTAGCACTTTAGTTTGCACATAGCTGCACTGAAAGTCCATATCTTTCCACAGGATCACAACTAAGTGATACAATCTGCAGTTCCGTTCCCAGAAGTATTTATCAGCGTATCAAGACAGTGAAACGTCGTAGTATTATTCCATGCTATTATTTGGCAGTACATCAGGTACACCAAACAGTGGGACCATAATAACGTCTTCATCGGTTACAGTGGTGGACAGCATGTCGTGTCAACACCACGCTCTTAAGAGGCACACCAACGTAGAATTAGTGCAAAAACCAAATATAGTGCTCCATGATAATGAGGATGGACAAGACAAATGGATGTTACAATAATTTCAGGTAGTTAGGTCAGAAGGTGAAGGACATTAACTAACACACAAGTCTTGATTAGTGATTACATAAGTAGTTTGCGGTATCCATACTCTAGTCATTGAACATTTCTGTACCATGTATTTTAATATTACAGAACATGTTCATAAAAAGTCTTAATTATAGGCACTCAGTGGCCAGCAAGTATTGAATAGTATAAAACATTAGTCATCATTCAGTATTATTCATATCATTAAGAAATCATCATTAGAAAAATGTTAATTACAATCATAGCATGAATAAGCATGGGCATTATAAGTAATTACATTAATTATGGGCACTCAGTGGCCAGCAAGTATTGAATAGTACAAAACATTAGTAGCATTAATAAGCATGGGCATTATAAGTTACATTAATTATGGGCACTCAGTGGCCAGCAAGTATTGAATAGTATAAAACATTAGTAGCATTAATAAGCATGGGCATAATAAGTACTCTCATTACAATAGATAGTGGCAATTATGTTTAGGTATCATTAAGAAGTCATTATTCAAGTGACATACTATTCAGAGCTGATCAGTGTTATTCAGAATTATCATAAACTAGTGACATTATCTGGGACTGTTAATACATTTTGTTTTTTCTGCTAGCAATGCATTGCTTTGGGTAATTATAAGGGAAAGCAAGAAGAAATAAGAGAAAAAATTGCTTCTAGGTTGTTCCTATAAATGAAAAGATTGTGTAACGTCATTCGTCATGAGTCAGCTGTAGCAAGGTTATCACATTTATAAATGATAGACACAAGTGGGTAAAAAAAATGCAAGTACTAGAACAGGTATAATAAGTAACAAGTTTAGTAACTATCATAAAAAGCTTCTCCTGAAAGAAAAATACAAAATGGATTATTGAGCTGAAAGAAGAAACGCAGACTATGCTGAAAAGTAGTGAACTTCGAATTAACAGGTAGTGAAATGTGTATAAAAAATGTGTTCCATAGCTGTCCTTTCCAAAACCTTCAGTCATCCTACTACGCAATATAACACCTGCTGTCAAAGTAAACTGCAACAAATACTTAAATAACTACATAGCATAAATACATAACTTCAACATTATCCTCATCTGTAAAGAAAAAACTTCATTATTCATATCATCATAACTTCATCATTATCATCACCTGTAAACAAAAACTTCATTATTCATAGTACCATATTCTTCATCATTATTCTTCGTCAGCATTAATTATCATCTGCAAAAATCACTTCATTATTCATCACATAACTATTCCTTATCCCTAGCATATTTCATCACTTAAAACTAAAATGTGTAGTTCTGTCTGACAGCTTGCATCAATCGCTTTGTATTCTGAAAGAAAAAATTAGTTAAGACTGCTATTCTGCGATGTGTATAATATATTCTGGTTAATGCTTGTTAATTCTGATCCATTTACTCGTCCTCATTAGCTTATTGCATCTTCTTTCGTTTATTCCGTAGGTGAAATTCCCACTTCTGTTTAATTCATTTCCTTTACGCATCATTTATTTCTGAAATTGATGAACAAAGATTAATGTCTTGCATTTAAATCATATACCCATTAAATAATGACTGGTTAATGGTGACACAATTAAGCATACAGCATAACATGACAGAAAAACGTAATATGTCAAAAGCATAGACAGTGTTCAAAGGCAAAAAATGTACAGAGAATATCACAATGCAGCAGCAAAAAAAAGGAAAATGTAAAACAGTCACGATGTTGAGATATCATAGGGCAAAAAGTCAAAGTCAAATGGTGTGTGTTATACCTTAACTAGTTCACAGTGCATACAAACAAAACATAAAAACAATCGTACATACATAAGAAAGACAAAATGTGACATTCATTGTGTTCAGCTTATATGTAGTGTAGTTAATAGATGCGATAATTAAAGACTTCAATGGAGAGAGAATTTGATAAAATTAATGCGTCATTATAGAGAATTGCATAATTATTCATAAAATGCGTAAGTTCATCTGAAAAAATGCACGGTCTAGTGTGTAACGACAAGAAGAGCGACCTGTTAACCTTACCTTGCCGGGCACTTGCCAAGAAAAAAATACGATAATCATCAGTAATTAGTAATGTCAATATAATTGCATAAGTGGTCATAAAATGTGTAAGTTCATCTGAAAAAATGTGCACGGTCTGATGTGTAACGACAAGAAAAGCGACCTGCTAACCTTACCTTGCCGGGCACTTGCCAAGAAAAAATACGATAATCATCAGTAGGTGGTCACATAAATGTAATTGCATAAGTGGTCACAAAATGTGTAAGTTCATCTGGAAAATATGCACGGTCTGATGTGTAACGACAAGAAGAGCGACCTGCTAACCTTACCTTGCCGGGCACTTGCCAAGAAAAAAATACGATAATCATCAGTAATTAGTCATGTGAATATAATTGCATAAGTGGTCATAAAATGTGTAAACGGCCTCATAGCATGTTACATCGTAAAGTGGTTTCATTCGATAAAGGGTTTAATGTTTGACACATGATGGTTGCCTTTCGATTTTCTGGTTCTCAGAGTTTCGACGTGTACAACATTGGGGTGAGGAATGCTGCGAATCCGATATGGACCTGCGTATAGAAGTTCAAATTTACTGCACTTACCTTTTAATTTGCTGGATAAATAGTGTGTACGTACTAATATCTTCTGTCCAACGTGAAAATCTCGGTGTCTACAAACCTGTTTTTGCTGTCTTCTCCGGCGCTCTGCGGCACGTTTGATGTTGTTCAGCGCAATGTCAATTATTTCGTGGTGTCGTAATCGACGAGATGTAGGAAATGTTACTAATTCTTTGATTTTGTTTGGTGGTTCAACGTTTTTCAGTATAACAGACGGAGGTAGCATAGTGGATTCATTTGGAATGGAATTAATTACATCTTGAAATGAGTGTACGTGTGTGTCCCAATTAACATGTCTTTTGTGGCAGTATATTCTACACAGTTTACCAATTTCTTTCATTAGTCGTTCACAAGGGTTCGAAGAGGCGTGGTACTTGGATATATAAATCGGAGAAATGTTTCTAGCTCGTAACATGCGTGTCCATATGACAGAACGAAATTGTGATCCATTGTCAGAAATTACTTTCATCACATGCCCTACATGAAATAAGAAATGCTTTACAAATGCTTTCGAAACAGTTTTAGCAGTAGCTTTGCGTAACGGAGTGAAGGTAACAAATTTTGAAGTGAGTTCAACAGCGACAAAGATGTAGCAAAAACCTCTATTAGTTCTCGGAATTGGACCAAAAATATCTACTGCGGCCATATGTCTTAATTTAACAGGTACAATGGGATATAATGGAGGAATGTGTGAAGTGGTGTCAGACTTAGCTTTTCTGGCAAGTTTTACATGACGCTAAAACTCGTCGTATACGTTTTTCCATGTTTGTAAAATAACAGTTCTGTCTCAGTATAAGAAAACATTTTCTTGCTCCATAATGTGCGTAGCTTAAATGAGTGTACCAGATTAATTTGTTAACCAGTTCGTCAGGAATGCATAATAACCAATTGTTACTGTCTGGATGAGAGCGGCGAAACAGAATGTCATTGCGTACAGTGTAGTGGTTTCTAATCGTAACATTATTCTTATCTTGCCAAAGGTGTTTAATTTCTTTCCACACATTGTCTTTGCTTTGCTCTCGTGCTATGTTCTGTAATGACGATGAAATAAAATTTTCAAATGCAACTTGTTGAATGTACATGACGCTGAAATTTGCTTTGCAGAAGTTGGTTGCTACGTCTTGCTGATTGTTGCTGAGAGAAAGAGAAAGTGCGTCTGCTATAACATTTTGTGTACCGGGAATGTGAACAATCGTAAAATTAAATTCTTGTAAATACAGTTTCCATCTGCTTAATCTATCGTGAGTGAATTTAGCTGAAAGTAAAAATTGTATAGCTCTGTGGTCTGTGTAAACGGTGGTGTGTCTACCATACAGAAAATGCCGAAATCTCGTAAAAGCCCATACAACACACAATGTTTCTAATTCAGTAACGGAATAATTTCGTTCAGCAGGTGACAAAATGCGGCTTGCAAATGCGATGTTTTTAATTACTATTGAGCCATGTTCTTCAATTTCCTGAAAAATGTGTACGCCTAAAGCTGTGTTGGAACTGTCGGTGGCAATAGAAAAATTTCTAGTAAGGTCTGGGTGCGATAAAAGTGGAGCATTCAACAAAGCATGTTTCAGGTTCACGAATTCAGAGTGTGCTTGCTTATCCCATGACCAAATAGTGTTTTTACCTGTTAATTGGCATAATCTAGGCGTGTCTAAAGCAGAGTGATGAATAAATTTACGAAAAAAGTTAATTAAGCCCAAAAAACTGCGTAATTGTTTCTTTGTTGTAGGAACAGTAATGTCACGTAGAGCTTGAAGTTTTTCTGGATCAGGCGCAATGCCTTCTGCTGAAATTACGTGTCCAAGAAATTTTATAGAAGTTTTACCAAAATGCGATTTACTGAGGTTAACTGTAAGTCCTTGTGCATGGAAAGTTTGCAATAGTCGTTCTAAAATCAGATTATGTTCAGACCAGTTAGCTTCTGCAATAAGAATGTCGTCTACGTACGTCGTAATTCTGTCTTTAAGTTCTGTCGGAAGTATTGTATTCAAACCGCGAATAAAAGCAGCAGAAGAAATAGTTAGGCCGAACGGTAATTTACAAAATTGATAACAGTCACCAAAACAGAGAAAAGCTGTATACTTTCTGCAATTCGGATGAAGTTGTATTTGCCAAAATCCCGATTTCAAATCTAATGTGGAATAAATAGCTGTACCGTGAAATTTCTGTAGTAGTTCTTCTAATGTCTGTGGTCGATCTGTTTCATTAATAATAATGTCATTAATGTGACGTGAATCAAGTACGAGGCGAAGTGAGCCATCTTTTTTCTTAACAATATGCAGCGGGTTTATGTACGGGCTAACTGCTGGTTCAATAATTCCTTGATCGAGCATATCCTGCAATTCTTTTTTAACTTGTTCTCTGTGGATATATGGAATGGGATAATGCTTTGCTTTAAATGTGTCGTGCTGTTTGACTTGAAATTCGTACATAAAGCCGGACATAGTACCAGGAATGTTGTCGAAAACTGGAGCTTGTTGTAAAAGAATTTTATGTAATTGCGTTCGTTCGTCGTCTGCATTTGCACTGCTTTGTTTAACTTTATCAGAAATCATTTGCATTACATCGTAGTCAGTTTCGTCTGGAGTGTTATAGTTATGTACGTACGTGTCGGTGAACAATGCGGAATTACAGTTTATGTTACGTGTTGCGGAAATGACCTCTGTGCAGTTAATTGTTTGTTCTTCTGCAGATAGTGAATGTTGAAATTCTAAAGCTAATTGCACATTTTCATCTTTTAACATTAAATAAGAATTTTGGAAATCAACCACTGCGTCGTGTTGTACGAGAAAATTAGTACCTAAAATTACGTCTGTTGTCAATAAAGGAACAATCCAAAAATTTGAGTGAAAAATATGACCTCCAATACAAAATGATAAATGCGTCTGTAATTTAACGTCTACTCCTTTACTCGATACTGCTCCTTTCACTTTGGTTTTGCCTAAAGGTAATGTGGGATAAGTGTTCTCTTTGTTACATTCGTTAAAAGTTTCCTCATTTATTACTGACATAGGTGATCCGGAATCAATTACTGCTGAAAATTTCGATGAACCAATTTTAATTTCGATGACAGGATGTGAAATAGTTTTCTGAACAACTGGTTTTTCCTGCAAAAGAGTGTCTCTGATGTCGTCAAACGTAATTACATTCTCGTGAACAACATTTTGCGTGTCAAGACTAGTGCTTGTGTTATTGGAAGATGCGTCCTGTACGGTATCTAGTCAGATTCTATCTGACGTGTTACTATTATCAGGAGGATTCCGTGGCATTTCTACTATTTGAACAGTTCTATTACTTCTTCCAGACGTGTTACGCTCCGGATGATACCTACTGTCGGGTTCATTTACTAGAATATGTTGTTGCTGATGATTTTGTTGCTGGTAAGATCGACTGTTATTATATGTACGTTGATAATTGCGCTCGTCATTATTACGTCTGTCGTGATAGTCATTCCTATACGGTGCATTACGATAGGAATTAAAATACTGTCTTCTTTGTACGTAGTTATTTCCTTGCTGCCGTGCGTTACTATTTGTTGGATCTGGGACTACACGTGCACGCGGCGAAACATTAAAGCCTGGTTGACCTTGTGCATTCCATTGTTGGTTAGGTATGCTAACCGGCTGGTTTTCATGCTGTTGTGGTGGAAAACGTCTATTGTTACCAAAAATGTGGTTGCTGTTACTGCTAATTTTACACATACTGATGATTACGATTTTTTTTGTTGTTAAAATTACGGCGGTAGTTGTCATTACGGGAGTGCCTAATGAAAATTGTCACATTCGGTAAAAATTGTCATATCCGGTGTTCAGTACATATTCTTAATTCTAGGTAGAGCAAAAGTTAAAGAGCTGTTTTGATAGATATAAAGGATAGTAGAAGAGAAGGCAGCAGTGCAGAAAACTAAAGATGAAACAGCACTACTACAGCTCGGGGCCCTATGCTCGCTACGGCACATATTCATTAAAGCGTAATGAATCCCCTGAGGTCTATTACGCGCTACAAATAAATTTCAGCTTTTGTGTTACAGGCAATGTCGGTAAAAATTCAGAAATAAATTGCTGTATCCATGCTAATTGTCGTTTCTGTATTACACTCAATGCTGATGAAAATACAATGGCAAATTGTCGTATCAGGTTCAAAGTTAGTTTCTGCATTACAGGTAATAGTGGTGAAAGTACGAAAATAAATCGACGTAACCAGTTCAAATCGTGTATCTGTACTCTGTCATTATTATGTTCCTTAGATTTTTTTACAAATGCAAATTGCTCGTAATGTACGTTCTCGTCACTGATTTTAAGAAAACGTTCAGGTTTGTGCGAGAATCTGTTTGTCTGTGTCACTTCGTACTTCAACTTGCGTAGCTTTTCAGCTTTTAAGTCGCGTAGCTTTTCGAATTTTAAGTCGCGTAGTCTCTGTAAATTGCTCACATTATACGCGCTACGTGACTCTGACAAATGCTCGCAACGTGGCAGATTCTGTGACGTATTGGTGACTGAAATAGTTGTTAATTCTGTTACTTTAATATTTTCGTCAATTTGGTTGTTCTGGCGTTCACTTTTATTATTGACTTCCGTATTCAGAGTGTGTGAAATTTCCACTGACTCTAAATTAAACTCGTCGTGTATCTGTACTGCGTTTTTAGGGCATTGTTCAGTGACTGCATTAATTTCGTGGATATGTGATTCTGTTGTACCTACACGTGCACTACTTAATTCTTGTGCAACAGTGCCAACTTCTTTATTACTGTTTTTAGCACAAGCCTTAGTATTCACACGTAATGGTTCTTTAATGTCCTGACATTGCACGGTAACAGCTGTACTCTGTTCACTAACTTGTTTGTTCCGTTCGTTAAGGTTGTCTTGTTTTTCGTTCGTCAGATTGAAACTTTCATTAATTGTTTCGCTAAGTTGTTTGAAGTGGTTGTCGAAACTTTCATTAAGTCTGTCGTACGTTTCATTCGTCTGTTTGAAACTTTCATTAAGTTTGTCGTATGTTTCACTCGTCTTTTTGAAACTTTCATTAAGTTGATTAAACATTTGTTGCAAGAATGCTATATGTTCAGCAGTAAGACAAGTGGTTGAAACGCACTGACTGTTAGTGAACGCAGGATTATCATCCTTACACTGCGTGTCACTGGTACTATTGATGAAGTCATTTAATTCGGTTGTTTCGTTCATAATACCTCGCGATACACTATTCACAGTCTTTCGCGGCATTTTCACAATAGTTACAATAAATCACAAAACAAATAAACACAATGCAAAATCAACACACAAATACAACAGAGCAACGAATTGCCGATGATCTAAGGAAAGAAAGTCACAAATTAGTAAAAGCGTTGCGCCAAATTAAAATTATATTTAAGCAAATAAGAGCAGATATCTGACTGTTTTTCAAAAGATTCTCACGAAATACGATCCTGGCAGGGTCGCCAAGTGTAACCTCCCCACGGCACATTCTAAAAATATAACTATATTTATTAGTAATGGAGCCACAGCCAAGTGTGAACTCCCACAGAAATTTTAAAAACAATATTTATTAGAAATGGTGCCACAGCTAAGTATAAACTCCCACAAGAATATTAATGGCAAAGACAATTAAATGAAAGCTCGCTATCTGACTCAAGTACAAGTTCCCATTAAATAATGAACGCTAATCCCATGATAATGAAACTGTAATGATAACCTAAACTCAATTCAACCGAAAAGTCGGTGTTTGCCCTGTGCGAAACGAGAGTAAATTTCTTACCTTAGTGAAACTGCATGTCAAAATTCTGCTCTTATTGTTCTCTGGCGCTTGCATGAAAAGCATTGGAAGTACCTTTTAAAAATCTTTGTTAAAAGGAAATGGAAGGAAATTTGAATGATTGTCTCTAAAATTGCTTTTAAATCAAAATTATAATTGGGGGCGATTTTTGAAAGTTAAATTACAATGAGTGTTCGTTACATTATCTGATGAGCGCAAAGCTGCATGATTATTTATTTAAATAAATTATACCTCGTCCTGAATCTCGACCATTGCGATGCCGACGCCCGCCGACTGCTCTCCGCTACTGCTAGCAACCGACTCCAAGCACTACTGAGGACTGACTACTGCAGACTGACTGACTGCAGACTGACTACTGCAGACTGACTGACTGCAGACTGACTGACTGCTCGCTACTGCGAGTCGAGCGCAACTGCTCTGGTCAGAGATTCTACAATGTCTCAGCATCGCTGCCGCACAACATACGTGTTTCAGGTTTCACAAACTGCAACAAATTTGTAGTGTCAATGACACTATCAGATGAGTAATTACTGCAGTTAAAAGCACTGTTTCATTATGATACGTGATAGATTTGTAATTAACTAGCGTAATTGATGTGTACTGACAGACATGTATTTTTTAACAGGAGGTACAAAGGATTAAAAATCGAGCCTTGACTTTCGTTTGTGAGAAGATTGTGATCACTTCGAGACATAAAATTGCTACGTTTCTTTGGCCGTCTTTCCGTTATCTTAATATGTTTGGAATAAATGAAAAGCAGGAAATTCTTAGCAATGTGCGACAAATGTGTGCTACTTTCGCAGGTACAACACGCAATCATAAACGTAATCGTTTTTGCGTAGTTAGTGGATAGTGTATTATAGAGAAACGGGAATGTTATAATTCGTATAATATTTCATTAACGTAAAACACCTCGTTTTTACGGGAACGTTTCGATGATTTCCACATCAGTTCTGTATTACTTGTCTCTTTTGTTTATTATCATTGATCCTTCAAGTGCCGGCCGCGGTGGTCTTGCGGTTCTAGGCGCTGCAGTCCGGAACCGTGGGACTGCTACGGTCGCAGGTTCGAATCCTGCCTCGGGCATGGATGTGTGTGATGTCCTTAGGTTAGTTAGGTTTAAGTAGTTCTAAGTTCTAGGGGACTGATGACCTAAGATGTTAAGTCCCATAGTGCTCAGAGCCATTCGAACCATTCGATAGCCGGCCGCGGTGGTCTAGCGGTTCTGGCGCTTCAGTCCGGAACCGCGGGACTGCTACGGTCGCAGGTTCGAATCCTGCCTCGGGCATGGGTGTGTGTGATGTCCTTAGGTTAGTTAGGTTTAAGTAGTTCTAAGTTCTAGGGGACTTATGACCTAAGATGTTGAGTCCCATAGTGCTCAGAGCCATTTGAACCATTTGAACCATTCGATCCTTCAAGTACAGTGTCATCATCACCCAGAAAGAGAGATCGTTTCAAGGAATGGAGGAGAAACAGATCATTCGCAGCAGATGAAGTAGATCTATACATTTTAATGCACCCTGGAGATGATGATGACATCTTAAAGTGCTGGAGGAGACATGAAACAGATCTGCCAGGCCTGGCTGCAGTTGCAAGACGTATTTTGTTTCCCAGCAACAAGCGCACCTAGTGAAAGATGCTTTAGTAAAGCCGGCATGTTACTAACAAATTGCAGCAGCCAATTAAATCCGAACGCGTTAGTGATTTACTGCTGATCAACAATAACTATAATTTTGTTTCTGTTGCAAACAAGTGAAAAGTAAGACAAGTTACGTCTGCAAATGTTTAATGATCTTTGTAGGCTTTCTTTATGAACATGGCTGTCTTCCAGATTACAGGAACAGCACTAGCCGGCCGCGGTGGTCTCGCGGTTCTAGGCGCTGCAGTCCGGAACCGTGTGACTGCTACGGTCGCAGGTTCGAATCCTGCCTCGGGCATGGATGTGTGTGATGTCCTTAGGTTAGTTAGGTTTAAGTAGTTCTAAGTTCTAGGGGACTAATGACCACAGCAGTTGAGTCCCATAGTGCTCAGAGCCATTTGAACCATTTTTTGAACAGCACTAATTTACTGTTTCCTATTAATGAAAGGAAAAATATATCTTCTGTTTGGAAATGAGACTCGTCTTCTATCCGCGATTGTACTGAAATATCATTTTACTTTCCAAGTGCTTTATGAATTTAGCTGTGACACGTACCCGTTCTTGGAAACGTTACTTTTGTATTAAAAGAGAGAGAGAGAGAGAGAGGCGTTGGATTTGTACAGTACAGTGCAGCGAGCCGGGGCTAGGCGAGGTGAGACGTCAGAGGTGACCGGTCACGCTCGGTTACCCGCGTGTCCGGAATCCGGACATCAGACATGGGGCGAGTACGTGACCGAGCCGAGACGTGTGGGGCCGGACACGAGCGGCTCGGTGCCCCCGTCAACAGGCGAGCCGTCACCGGTCAAACACTGAGCGTTGCAGCACTCTATTTGCTTTCTCTTTTTAATTGTGGTAGCAGTGCAGTCACGGAATCAGTCTTCGAATAGTCACTGATATATGCAAATGATATCGAAATGGTAAGAAGAAGCAGCTTCCTTCAAGTTTACTTCTGTAGTTTAATATGTGAGCTACTGGACGTTAGTGGACGGAGAAATCTTCAATGTTTACCTATTCATTTTCTCCGCTACTGCACGAATAAAATCATCAACTACTATCATTTGCAAAATATGAAAAGGTTTTAGCTCGCCTGGAAGTGGTATAAGTAACGAAGACTTTCTTTTACAGTAAATGATGCGGTTTTTGGGGGGTAGGTGACCACAGTTTGATACAATTCCACCCCCACCCCTCTTTTCCCAAATCTACCTGTCCTTCAGAACTGCTTTTAACATGCCACAGACGCCTATGCTAAAAACAACAACAACAATAATAATAATAATAGTAATAATAATTTACAAAATATTTTAATCTACGAATAACTTGTTTACATCAATGAATACATCACAGTATAACTTGTAAGAAATGTCGTTTCAGTGGATTACAGCCGCGCGGGATTAGCCGAGCGGTCTCGGGCGCTACAGTCATGGACTGTGCGGCTGGTCCCGGCGGAAGTTCGAGTCCTCCCTCGTGCATGGGTGTGTGTATTTGTCCTTAGGATAATTTAGGTTAACTAGTGTGTAAGCTTAGGGACTGATGACCTTAGCAGTTAAGTCCCATAAGATTTCACACACATTTGAACAATTTTTTTGAACATTTTGATTATAGCATTTCAGAAGCCTTCATTGAAAAATGCTAGAAAAATGCATCTCACACAACTGATTTAAGAACTATAACAGAAACAAGCTCTTTCAGCTTTGAGGACATCAAAATTTACTCAGTATACAATCAGTGTCCATTCACCATTATCAGTATTTCACTTAGAACTAGTAAGTAGGCTGAGCTTGTTCTGAGACAACAAAGGACACAAGGGATGGTGCTAATCGCTTCCCCTACCACTATGGCATCATCAATGACGTCATCAACGAGTCATCGGTTTTCCCCATCCCTCTCCCTACTACTCATCTGACATAGACCATTTACCATATGCATAAAATTACGAGAAATTCAACAATTTTTTGAAAGTTTAAAAAATAGCCAGGGTCCCCCACACCCTTGTGATATAGAAGTGATGTCCTAAGTATTAATTGGTGGGAAATTAAAAAATCGAAGATGGAGCATTGTCATGTTGGAGAAAGTAGGTCACTTGTACTTAATACAAAATTCAAGATGGCTACTGAGGCTTTCACTGACGTCACTGCGAAAGTAAGCCACATGTCGCTAAGTATAGAATCCAAGATGACCGACCAGGATACTGGCACAATTTCTGTGACATCAGAATCCAAGATACTAGGACAAAGGAAAGTAACCAGTCTGCTGACGTACTTAACATGTTCTCCTCAAGCTGTTATTTACTCGAAGGTTTTGGTTATTTACAGCTGCCAGGTCACTTAGTCAATTCTGGAACAGCAGGGAGCATGGTAGCACAGGTGCAAAAAAAAAAAAAAAAAGTTCAAATGTGTTGTGAAATCTTACAGGACTTAACTGCTAAGGTCATCAGTCCCTAAGCTTACACACTACTAAACCTAAATTATCCTAAGGACAAACACACACACCCATACCTGAGGGAGGACTCGGATCTCTGCCTGGACGAGCCGTACAGTCCATGACTGCAGCGCCCCAGACCGTTCAGTTAATCCCGCGCGGCCCACAGGTGCACTGCTGCTTGTTAGTGACTAAGGTTCTTTGGAACTGACACAAAATTATTTTTCAGAATTTTCTGTTTTTCTTTTATCTTATATTTTCTTAATTTTCATCAACAATTTCAGGGATGCAGCGTTGCTCGAGTGAGCCAAGTGTCAGATGTGAGATGCTGTACCGGCTGGACCAGAGTATCGCCGGTGGCAACACCGGTGCGCACCCCATCGCCAGCCAGACAGCAAGACGCACAGAAAGCGGAACACTACTGCTCTGCAACAGTGATCTGAATAAGCAACTGCCGGCCGCTGTGGCCGAGCTGTTCTAGGCGCTTCAGTCTGGAACCGCGCTTCTGCTACGGTCGCAGGTTCGGATCCTGGCTCGGGCATGGATGTGTGTGATGTCCTCAGGTTAGTTAGGTTTAAGTAGTTCTACGTCTAAGGGACTGATGACCTCAGGTGTTAAGTCCCATGATTCTTAGAGCCATTTGAACCATTTTAACCAATAAGCAACTAGGTCTCGCTCCAAGCAACGACACCACTATCCGGTGACATTTAAAAGCAGATTCAAAAAATATTCAGCCAAGCATTACTGTAAAACTATATCCAAAAACATTAGCAAAGTACTCATCATCATCATCATCAGTATTCTGCCATAGGGCAGATCATCACGTGTTGCTCTCCATGCACTCTTGTCATTGCTACCGTATTCATTTTCTCATAATTGTTTCCTATCACTGTACTGTCCACCATCTGGTATCTCCTGCATCCTTTTCTTCTCGTGCCATTCACCGTTCATTCCATGGCACCCATCAGTAAACAATCTCTTCTCACGCAATGTCCGAGCCAATTTTGTTCCCTCTTCCTGATCACCTTTAAAATTTCTCTCTGCCCCCTTTCTTCTCAGCACCTCTTGATTTCTCACTTTGTCCACCCATTTTAAACATTTCATTATCCACCAAATCCACATCCCAAATGCTTCTATTCTCCTCCCTTCCTCTTTCCTCAGTGTCCATGTCTCAGCTCCGTATGACGCCACACTCCATATAAAGCATTTCACCAGTCTCTTCCTGAGAACACTGTCCACGCACCCACATAGAAGCCTCCTCTTCTTATTAAAAGCCTTTTTGGCAAATGCTTTACATATTTTCATTTGCTTCTTGCGTCTCATGTCGTCTGTAATTGTGCTTCCCAAATATCTAAAAGCACTAACTTGTTCTACACTGTTGTCCAAAATTTAAGCAACAAACTGCTATTTCCCCGTCCTGTGTCTAATTCACAATATAAGCATACACACTGCCAACGAGATGTCGTTACGATCGTGTTCTGCATGGAAGATGGCATTCCGATCAACGGACAACCACGCCAGGGCACCTATCAAGCGGGGTAGTTTTTGCAGGGTAGTCCCACATCAACTTTCGCTGTCTACAAAGACACAGACGGCCCAGTGTGGCATAGAGAAGACGCCTACAGATTCTCTGCTGTGGTGGGCCATAGGAAGAATGACAGCAGGAGAGTCGCAAACTGATGTGTCTCGATGGCTCAATGTGAATCGTTCTATTGTTTCTCGGATGAAGCGACAGTTTGCAGAGACCGGAACTATATCCCGGAGACCAGGATAGGACCGACCACGTGTGACTTCAGAAAGAGTGGACCATTATTTGGCTATGAGGGCACGACGGTAGCGCATTAGTACTGCAATGCAAGTGGCATCTGACCTCGCAGTATCCTCTCGACGTGTTGTATCGAGGCAATGGTGTACAGAAGGCTTCAACAAAGTGGCCTTTATTGTTGGAGACCTGCTGTCTGCTTACCTCTGGCGTGTCTTCACAAAAGGGAACGTCTGGGGTGGAACCACCAACATGCCACCTGGACGTCGATCAGTGGGCCAATGTTCTTTTCACAGTTGAGTTCTGATTTGGTCTGGAGAGTGATTCTCGACGGATTCGCATCTGAAGGGCACATGGAACACGATGTCGGGACCCAAACCTTGTGGAAAGAGACCGATATCGTGGAGGATCCCTAACGGTGTGGGCAGGGCGTTTTGGGCTCAACATGAGATTGACGACATCATTCACAGCATGTCCCATCGTTGTCCGGCCTGTATTGTTGCTAGAGGTGGTCACACCCCATACTGAGCACATTGACCAGTTGTCAGAACGTGTGTGCAAATCCGTTAAGTTGAAAAAGCAAAGAAAATTTTTGTCTACCGTTATACGTGTTGCAGTAGATTACGTTCTGTATCCTTTACATTGTTTCGACTTTGTTATCACATGTTTATACTGTTTTGTGGCAAAGTAAACACAAATTTGCAAAATTTCCGTTTGTTACTTTAATTTTGGACACCAGCGAGTATCCTCCTGTCCTAAATTTGTAGTTCTTCTTACTTTTCTTGCACTCATCATCCTACATTTTGTCTTTTTCTAATTAATTCTCATTCCAAATTCCTCACAGATCTTATTTAATGATTTTAACATTTCAGTCATAGTTTTTTCCTTCTCTGTCAATAACACCGTACTATCCGTACTATCTACAATTGGAATACATTCTATACGTCTACCACAAATCTGCACTACTCTTTCTTGTTTCACACATTTTGGAATAATATGTTCCAAATATATCTTAAACCGTATTGGGGAGAAACAATAGTTTTGTCTCACTCCCCTTCTTATTATGCTTTCCCCTGTCACCTCATTCCATTTCTGCACACGTGTTTATTGTTGTAGGTATATATTCTTAATCGGCCTTCTCTTACCAATAATTCTCAGCAGTCTCATTGCATCTCTTGTAAAATAAACATGAAAACCGAAGCACAATAGGTAAGAAACGAGCATTCATTTTCAAGGAGTTACACAGCTGACATTTCTCCACACGTTCAGTTAGTAATAAAAACTACTAGACATTAATGTACAAAGTAGGGGCTGGTCTAAGGTACACCCGAAGATACGTAAACTAGAGCGCTAACAGTTTGTTGATTTAAATTAGCTTGGCATCACTTACTACTATCCCAATAGTCCCTTACGACAAGTTATGACCACACTGGTCGGAACTAGCCGTAGCTTAAGTAGATGTTAAGATTAAAATGGGGACCTACCCCCCTTATAACTCGATAGGCGATAGCCTGACGAACAGTAGAAGCCGCCATGAAGCGGTAGCCATAACAACAAGTAGCGCCTTAGCATAATTAATCACTGCAGTATGAGAACAGTTCTCGGTGTTGGCCTCTATGGGTGAAACATTGAGACTCCCACTGAGAAATGTGGACCACAGCTGCGCGGATGTAATGGGAAGAAGCGTTAATAACTGGTAGAATAATAAGTAGTCCTACAGGATGCTGTCCATAGGGGTTGTAGGGTATAGATATACACACATCAAAAAAAGTATTGCATCACCCCGGTTCCTAGAACTCCTGAAGATAGACGTCGACTGTGGATATTCTATCACCGACACAGTCCCTTTGACTGTTCAGAGATGTCACTAAACCCGTCCAAAGATGTAAACAACCATGTATGGGCAGCGCCTATTAGACGGAGGGGGTCGGACAGCCAATCAGTTCCAGTCATTCCACCAGGAAGGAGATACACGCCTCGTGTTGTCTGTAGTTCAACCATGCCTACACCGTCAATACCGCGGTTCGATCGCGTCCGCATTGTTGTTTTGTGCCAGAAAGGGACCTCAACAAGGGAAGTATCCAGACGTTTCGGAGTAATTCAAAGCGATGTTGTTCGGACATGGAGGAGATACATAGAGACAGGAACTGTCGATGACATGCCTCGCTCAGGCCGCTCAAGGTCTAGTACTGCAGTGGATGAACGCTACCTAAGGATTATGGCTCGGAGGAACCCTGACAGCAACGTCACCATGTTGAATAATGGTTTTTGTGCAGCCACAGGACATCGTATTACGACTCAAACTATGAGCAATAGGCTGCATGATGCGCAACTTCACTCTCGACGTCCATGCGAGGTCCATCTTCGCAACCACGACACCATGCAGCGCGGTACAGATGGGCCCAACAACAGGCCGAATGGATAGCTCACGACTGGCATCACGGTCTCTTCATCGATGGGCGTCGCATATGCCTTCAACCAGACAATTGTCGGAGACGTGCTTGGAGTCAACCCGGTCAAGCTGAACGCCTTAGACACACTGTGTCTAAGTGTGTGCAGCAAGATAGAGACTCTCTGTTGTTTCGGGGTGGCAGTATCTGGGGCCGACGTACGCTGCTGATCGTCATGGAAGGCGCCAAAACGGCTGTACCATACGTGAATGCCATTCTCCGACCGATAGTGCAGCCATATTGGCCACATATATGCCAGGCATTCGTCTTCATGGACGAAAATTCGCACCCCCATCGTCCTCATCTTGTGAATGACTTCCTTCAGGATAACGACATCGCTCGATTAGAGTGGCCAGCATGTTCTCCAGACATGAACCCTATCAAACATGCCTGGGGATAGATCAAAAAGGGCTGATCCAACAACCACCCTGAGTGTTCTACGCCGAATCGCCGTTGAGCAGTGGGACAATTTGGACCAACAGTGCCTTGATGAACTTATGGATAGTATGCCACAACAAATACAGGCATGCAAGAGAACGTGCTACTGGGTATTAGAGGTACCGTTGTATACAGCAATCTGGACTACCAACTCTGAAGGTCTCGCTGTATCGTGGTACAACATGCAATGTGTGATTTTCATGAGCAATGAAAAGTACGGAAATGATGTTTATGTTGATCTTTATTCCAATTTTCTGTACAGGTTACGGAGCTCTCGGAACCGAGGTGATGCAAAAGTTTTTTTGATGTGTGTAGCTGTACAAAGATGGGTTAGGGAGTGATGGAAAGCTTAGAGGAATGTGCTGAGGAAACTTTTAGTGGCTTATTGTTGTTGTTGTAGTGACCTTCAGTCCTGAGACTGGTTTGATGCAGCTCTCCATGCTACTCTATCCTGTGCAAGCTTCTTCATCTCCCAGTACCTACTGCAGCCTTCATCCTTCTGAATCTGCTTAGTGTATTCATCTCTTGGTCTCCCTCTACGATTTTTACCCTCCACGCTGCCCTCCAATACTAAATTGGTGATCCGTCGATGTCTCAGAACATGTCCTACCAACCGATCCCTTCTTCTAGTCAAGTTGTGCCACAAACTCCTCTTCTCCCCAATTCTATTCAATACCTCCTCATTAGTTATGTGATCTACCCATCTAATCTTCAGCATTATTCTGTAGCACCACATTTCGAAAGCTTCTATCCTCTTCTTGTCTAAACTATTTATCGTCCACGTTTCACTTCCATACATGGCTACACTCCATACAAATACTTTCAGCAACGACTTCCTGACATTTAAATCTATACTCGATGTTAACAAATTTTTCTTCTTCAGAAACGATTTCCTTGCCATTGCCAGTCTACATTTTATATCCTCTCTACTTCGACCATCATCAGTTATTTTGCTCCCCAAATAGCAAAAGTCCTTTACTACTTTAACTGTCTCATTTCCTAATCTAATTCTCTCCGCATCACCCTACTTAATTAGACTACATTCCATTATCCCCGTTTTCCTTTTGTTGATGTTCATCTTATATCCTCCTTTGAAGACACTGTCCATTCCGTTCAACTGCTCTTCCAAGTCCTTTGCTGGCTCTGACAGAATTACAATGTCATCGGCGAACCTTAAAGTTTTTATTTCTTCTCCATGGATTTTAATACCTACTCAGAATATTTCTTTTGTTTCCTTTACTGCTTGCTCAATATACAGATTGGACAACATCGGGGAGAGGCTACAACACTGTCTCACTCACTTCCCAACCAGTGCTTCCCTCGACTGTTACAACTGCTATCTGGTTTCTGTAAAAACTGTAAATGGCCTTTCGCTCCCTGTATTTTACACCTGCCACCTTCAGAATTTGAAAGAGAGTATTCCAATCAACATTGTCAAAAGCTTTCTCTAAGTCTACAAATGATAGAAACGTAGATTTGCCTTACCTTAATCTTTCTTCTGAGGTAAGTCGTAGGGTCAGTATTGCCTCACGTGTTCCAACATTTCTACGCGAATCCAAACTGATCTTCCCCGAGTTCGGCTTCTATCAGTTTTTCCATTCGTCTGTAAAGAATTCGCGTTAGTAATTTGCAGCCGTGACTTATTAAACTGATAGTTCGGTAATTTTCACATCTGTCTACACCTGCTTTCTTTGGGATTGGAACTATTATATTCTTCTCGAAGTCTGAGGGAATTTCGCCTGTCTCATACATCTTGCTCACCAGATGGTAGAGTTTTGTCAGGACTGGCTCTCCCAAGGCTGTCAGTAGTTCTAATGGAATGTTGTCTACTCCGGGGGCCTTGTTTCGACTCAGGTCTTTCAGTGCTCTGTCAAACTCTTCACGCAGTTTCATATCTCCCATTTCATCTGCATCTACATCCTCTTCCATTTCCATAATATTGTCCTCAAGTACATTGCCCTTTTATAGATCCTCTATATACTCCTTTAGTGGCTTATACAGTTATAAAAAACAGTACGAGTTAATATGAGACAGTGGACGGGATTATTGGTTGGTGGTAACTGCCCGCATTCATCCCATCGCTAAACGAGTGTCACACAATGTACGCACAGGACCACGGCCGGCCACAGCATGCCAAACCGCAGGCGAGCGCATATGGGGGAGGAAGCTCGGCCTATCTCGGCCTTGCTCAGTCCTTCTCGGAAGTACTCCGTAACGCGCGGCACTTCATTTAGAAGTGCGATGCGGCACTGTTTCTTCCGGCATATAGCGCGGTATTGTTCGAAGTACCAGCGCTTTGTATTCCTCGCTGTTTGTTTGTGCTTTAAAGGAAGTGTAAAAGAGCAGTGGCTGGTGCAGTGACACACACAGTCAAAAAGATGAAGTCTACCGACGTATTATCACGAACATTTAAATACGAGTGGGAATTACTGTACTTCTTCTAAGAGAAGGGTAGAAATTCTGAGTGTCTGTTACGCAGTCGTGTAATCACCGAGTGCAACAGATATGTTGTGGAACGGCATTATAGTGAAATTCACAAGCGGTTTAAAGATTTACCGGCCAATGAAAGAGAAAAAAGTTGGCGAACCTAAAAATGTGTACTGCTGCACAGTGTGCTGGTCTCAACGTAACCCATGAAGATTATTGTGTTTGTGTTTTTTGTATTTGTACGTGTTCAAAGGTCTCTGTTGGATTCCTTTCATGTTAATTTTTTAAAACATTGTCATTTACGGCACACATTCCACTTCTAAATTTACTGTGGTGTTTCTGACTATCTGGGAGGAGACTGAGCAGTGGAACGTGTTACTTTTACGCATAATCGAGAACGATCTGTCACACTACTACACTTTAAAACACAGTTTATATGTAATTCATGTCACACAGTCTCATATGGAACCTAAATCCGCTTTATTTTATATACTGTATATGATAAGATACTGTCATGCCCCTTCCCTTCTGTGTGAGAGGATGAATGAGCAAATGTATTTCTAGTTGCAGGCTTGATGGTAGCAGACAAGCCTGTCTGCTAGAGAACAGTAGGACTAACGTCGGAACAGGTAGCTACACTTTTTAAAAGCAGGGAGGTTTCTATCCTTAGTATGGTCCTGTCTGTCCCTTGTCATGTTGGTATAGGAAGCTGCCTCTCTGGTCACTTCCGTTTGTATCTGTTAAGCACTCTCGGTAGGGGCCCAGGCCAGTCTGTCCGCGGCGAGCGTCTGAAGTGGTAAGATCTCCGCCTAAGCGCGTGTCTGCTAAGTCCGTAGGACAATGGATTTCTTAAGTTCAGCCTAACTGAAAATTTAATCACCTTTATTTCAGGTTTAGATTTAAAATATCTAATGTTATCTTAAATTGCAACGCAGTGTAATTCGAGTGTGAAGTTCAGAATATCTTGCAGTAGTTGCTTTGTCACTACTTTGTGAGCAAAGTGGAACCACGTGTGGATGATACGTAACTCTAACTAAGTTCATCAATGTTAAATGCGAATGTGCGCGAGATTATAACGCCTCGTTTTGACAATATTTTTCAGTATAGCAACTTTTCTTTATGTTCAACCCACGTGGGGTGAACTTTGTGAGACCAGTACCACGTGCTTATACAATTGTTTGACCCATCAGGTTAATAGTAGGACGATAGTAACCAGTTCGAGGTTTTTCTTTTGTAATTTGTGTTTCGATGTAATTTATTTTAATTATCGGAATTATTGTGGAGTTGCACTCTTTGTGTGAACCAAGTTGACCACGTGAAGCATGTAGTGTAATCATCAAAGTAGCCCTCAGCTATTCTTTTCGGGAAGATTTCAGAGAGAGTTAGTATGAATTTAGTATACAAGTGTGTGGTAATTTCATAACGGACAGGATTGCGCTACGAACGTAACTTCTTTGGGTGAAAATTGAATCGATTGGTTGTGGTCAATTTCCTCTTGGATGTGTTTCAACGTTCTTCGTGTGTTATTTTATGAATGCAGTGTTGTATGCAGTCTCCCAATCTTGGCTCCATATTTGATGTGTTCCGTGAGATTACAAACTCACATTTTCACAATCCTAACTAAGGCGCCAGTTTAGTTATGAATCAAGTTTAATGTGCTGAAATTTTAACGTAACAATGATCAATGTTAAAATAAATGTCCAAATATAAACTGATTTATTTCCTTTTATTTAAATTGTCTTTTTATATATATATCACCGGTTATCGTAAGATGACTACTAAAAGATTATAATTAATGTTAGTCTGGTTGGTAAGCTAGACCGGATACCTGGTGAAACAGATGCTCAGTAATGCAAGGTTCACTTCCCCAGATAGCTCACAGATTTTAACCCGCTATTATTGTCTTGAATATCAGCACCGCTGTCAGAACAAATTAATGCATCAACATTACAGTATTTACTTGTAGCAGTCCAATGTGTTTTCAATCCGTTCTTTTGGTTCTTATTTTTGTCGGGCAACCAACTATAGCGGCCCGTCATTAGAAGCAAGCAAAAAAATTAGGCTCAAAATTGCCGGATTTAATAAATCTCTCACTAATGGTGATTTGTTTAAAGAGTGCATTGTTGAGGCAGTGGAGCTCATGATGCCACTGGAGGTACAGAATTTTTCTAAAATTAGTCTTTCGATAAAAAAGAAAGCTCACCGCAGAGCTGCCACGTCAGCTGACGTCTACAGGCAGTTAACTGACAATGCCAGCAAGTCCATTGCATTCTTCATTGCCTTGGGCGAGTCGGCTGACATTTCGGGCCGTGCACAACTTACCGCTACGGTCGCAGGTTCGAATCCTGCCTGGGGCATGGATGTGTGTGATGTCCTTAGATTAGTTAGATTTAAGTAGTTCTAAGTTCTAGGGGACTGATGACCTCAGATGTTAAGTCCCATAGTGCTCAGAGCCATTTGAACCAACCATTCGAACAAAAATACACAATAATTTTCACGTGACGGAAGAACTGTTAGATTTGGTGCTAATGAAAGACAGAACGAGAGGGACCGACTTGCTGAAAACTGTTGAAGAGGCAATCGAAACGAACATGTTGGTCTCAGTTATTGCCGAGGGAGCACCAAGAATGCGACGGGCACAAAATGGGCTTGTAGCTTTGTTACAAAAAAAAGCTGCAACGATCAACAGACAATTTGTACAGAATTCAGTGCTTCGTGCGTCAAGAAGCACTTTGTAGTAAATTTGCGGGGTGGGGCACCTCATGAGACTAGTAGTCCAGACAGAAAATTATCAAAAGTCACACAGGTTATTACAACGGCAGATTCAACAATTTTTGATCGTATTGCAGGAAGAGAATGGAGCTGTGAATTACTACTACGAAATGAAGTCGAGAGACAAACCTGGAACGATTTTTGAAGTTAAGACCTGCTATTGTAGAATTTATGATGGAAAAAGGAAAGCAGGAACCAACATTAGAAGATCCAGAACAGATTGCAGACCTCATTTTTTTTTTTTAGTTTACTTGACTGCACACCTGAACACGCTCAATAAGACGTTGCAAGGTGAGAAGCAATTAATCTGGTTTAATGGAAAGGATAGATGCCGTTAAAATGAAAATCACATTATAGAAGGGAAAACTTCTGATAGAGAATACCACTTAATTCCCTAAGCTCCTTGGCATTAAAGAAAACGTGAATTTTGAGCAATCCATTTCAGTGTTGGAAGAAATACAGGAACAATTTCCAAATCGCTTTCAGGTCACTGCCAACCTCACATCCAGTTTTGAGACGTTTTCAAGACTGTTTACTGCATCAGTTGAAAGCAGACCTGAGGATTTACAGATTGGAACTAATGGATCTGCAGTGAAATGGCTGATTAAAGTGGAAATTATATTACATTAAAACTATCTATGAGATCTACGAAGTTTCTCCTCGTGAAGAGGAGAAGTGTAAGCCCTGTGACTTATATGCTGTATTATTAGCGGAGGAATGGGGCTACTGCTGCATTTTGTTTGTGCCTCCCCCTCCCCTTCCAGCACCCCTGTATTACTGTTGATATAAAAAAAGTTGGTGGGAAAAGAGCTAAATTGTGGCACCCCCACTCTCACCTTTTGGTGGGTACTGGTGCAGTTAGGTCAATACACTTTGGTGCCTTGATCCCACTACCCCTCAGTTCTCCTCCTCTTTTGGATATACTGGCACACTTTTGATTGATAGACTCTGTAACACCCCACCCATCACTTATCTGGTTTTGGCGTGTGTTCATCCCAGCTAATTGACTAACAGATCAACAGAGAGTGCAAACCTGCTGCAATATCGGATAATGCAAAGAAAGTAATAAGGCCCTGTGACTTCTGATTGAACTGCGGTGGCAGTGTTGACATTAATTGATTCAGAATTGATCACTTTTAATTAAAAAGGGGTGCACATTGATGTTATATTCAGCTACTGAACACCAGATGCAAATGTTGAACATAAAATTAATTAAGAAAGTGACTTGGGATGTCAACTACTTGATTAAAAACAGATGCAGTCGATTAGCACAAATTTATTTTAACTCCCAACCTTCAATCACCACATTACATGACTCTCCTAACAGGCAGTGGTAATAAATTGCGTTTACGTGGAGTAAAGCGCGATAAATCAAAATTAATTCCTATCAACTGACCCTGGCGTAATGCAAAGTGCGAGAAGAATTCCCCAATACATGGCCCATGAAACCCTCGTGGAGACTTTGCTGATGTGATCCAACAAATTAATCAGTGGCCTAATTCAAGCCGGAGCAGGTGCAATATCATCGAATTCAGCGTGGTGGGGCATCGTCGTTGTGAGGACATTGGCCGGCCTCGTGGTGCTGCAAGGCTGCATTCGTCTATTCACTCCTAGCTACCTTGCTCAGTACATAGCTGAACCAAAACTTTCCATCTCCAAGCTTAATCGTTCCATTTGCTAAGTCGTAAACTGCAGAGATGCTCAAGTTCTCTCAGGCAAGCTGAGTAAAGAATGCCACATCCGCACTCTAGGCAAGCTGGGAACAGAAGACCTTTACAGAGACTTCTGCCAGTCCACTCTTCGCCTCGGTTTCCCCTCCAGCAAAATCACTTACGCCAATCGCAGCGCAAGTCGCATTAATTATGCGTCGCTTCCCAGAACTGACCAATGCCTGTTCTGCGAAGTGAACAAATTCCCACAAAATTTCCCTTCCTCTCGACCTCTGCTATTTAGCTCCTCCCAGGCCACCCATCAAGGTTAGCATATGCACAAAACACCAATTTTTCCGTAATTCTGACTCCCAGGAGAGTACTTCAAATTCCTTGGTCCTACGTTCCCATTGGAGGGTGGCGTATTTCATTCTGTCGCTCTTCACCTGATTTACATCAGACTCTGCGGACCGTGAATGCAGCGTGAAATTGCTATAGTCATGAACATGCATATTTTGGCCTCTGTTGACCGCTCCACCGTAGCTTTGCGCGGCTTTCTCGCATGTTTCACTGAAAATGGGATGATGGACATTTATCAGCAGGCGTACAAGTTCTCCGTCTGCTTCCCGGTACACCAGCATGGGGCCAACCACCCCCTCACTGTCACTCATCTTAAGGCAGCTGGAGGCCGCGCCCCGTTACCGCTTTCTCAGAGTTTGAGCCTCCCTAAGCTGCCTATTGTTGCTTCCCTCCGTGGCTACCCAGCTGCGCCTGCCCCTGGCTGCGGTCAACTCTGAATAGTACCCTGGGATAAACTAGCCTCCAGTAAATCGACGCGTTTCCACAAAGTTTTCATGTCACGTGAATTACTTTAAAACCATCACCCAACATTAATTATCCCAATACGTCCGTATTATACCCTCTACAAGATGCATTGTGCCTTGTCAGTCATTTTTGCTCAGCCCTACTGTTCGCTCAACGTGAGTTCGGTGATCTTTAATGACTTCATGTAAGGGGCATTGTTCTTGCCATCTTACAACTCAACTGGATTGATTGCTATAGCTCATTTGTAGTTTTGATGGGAAACATCTGATGAAACTGAATGACTATTTTGCAGCTTTTGCTTAAGACACTCACCACCACTAAAACTATGTGTCGAAAAAACAAAAACCATACTTGCGTCAATGCGTGCACTGTCTGCTGACTGCAGGAACGTCAGGAACAGCAGCCACGCTGGCTGAGAGAGGCCCACAGAGTCGCACCCATCACCCTTTGGCTCCATGCATGACCACCGCTCTCTGGGTGAGGTCTGAAACTGGCGGGAACACAGCGTTCCTCTCTCATCCATTTCACAGGAAAATGTTGCAGAATATCAATGGAAAAAATTACTTACCACTCAAACCCAAACTAACAATTACCCTACAGCCCTCATGCCTCAAACACACACAGATCATGGTTCAATACACACAACCAAAAATTATATAAAATGCATCACTGTTCTAATTATACATCGACATGGTTGTCAAAAAAAGAACCACCACTCACAAACACTGGATCATAATGTAACACACACATGAGAATCATACATACATTTTGCAGATCATGTAATTAAATTTTGAAAAAAAAATTCTAGCAGTAGCGCTAAATATATCCAGTTTTGTATCCACCAAGGTTTAAAAACACAAGCACCCTCTGTGCTATGAGTAAGTTTACAGCAGTATAACATGAACACCATGCCACACCACAATCATTCATTTATTTGCGTGTGTGATATTGGGATAGTTTGTAGATACAATGACTGTGTGCGGTAGCTATGTGTATCTGTTGGATGGTATAAACAGAAATAGGAAGCCACATCTGGAAAGCAATAAGTGTATATACTTATGGATGTATATTGTAAGTGTGGAGAAACATCACAAAACCTGTAAAACTCTGTTATGACATGTTCTTGCTAGACATCTGTATTTATACTAACAAGAAATGCGTCAGTTCATAGAATAACTGTTTGGAATTTTACCTGTAGCTCTGCATGTGTAGGTCTGTGAACAAAGTCGTTTCGATAGACGCATCAAAGACCTGTGTAAAGTTTTGTCACCTGTAATGGAGAAAATTCAAGTCAGTGCAAGGGCCCTTGCAGTGGCGGAGGAGCTGAGAGTTGTAATGATGGATGTTGTGGTTCCAAAAACAATTTTTTGCAGTTTGGATGTATTTTGATAGAAATTCTCAAGCGTTTTAGAGCGTTTTCACGCAATGTCAACTTCCCAGACACTCAAGACTGAGAAAAGCTTATAAATTATGCTCTGACTGTATTGAGTTTCAATTATCCACCTGTAAACTACGTGCCGAATCGAAATACCGACTCCAACAAAGACGATATAATTATTACTCATTAGCCCTTTATTAAAGCAGGCAAACGATATTTTCCCCAACCGAAGACAGTGTTCTCCAACATAGTATCGAATATAGATATTAGAGCTGGTTGGCTCAAATGGTTCAAATGGCTCTGAGCACTATGGGACTTACCTGCTGTGGTCATCAGTCCCCTAGAACTTAGAACTACTTAAACCTAACTAACCTAAGGACATCACAGACATCCATGCGTGAGGCAGGATTCGAACCTGCGACCGTAGCGGTCACGCGGTTCCAGACTGAAGCGCCTTTAACCGCACGGCCACAACGGCCGGCAGAGCTGGTTTTCGCAAACAATTATTTTTCCCCGCAATTGTTAAAGAGAGAAACCGTTCTCTATTAAGGAAATTACTCCTCCAAGAACAATTAATTTGTTATGTGTACAACAAGAAAACTGAAACTACATGACATCAAAGTCATGAAACGAGAACTACGGTGTATGGCGAAGAAGAGCCAATTACAGATGAGGAAGCTGGTTTTACAGTGGTTTTAAACACCGTGTATAGAGAAACCTGAAATTATCTTTTACAGTAAGCAGTAATGGAAACTGGGCATATGTTAGAATATTGGCCAAAATCAATACAATTACATGTTCTGGGGGGGAGAATGGACTGAGTATGCATATATACATCTTCATAGTGGAAGGAGAGTGCAGTCTAGAGATGTCGTGTCAAGTCGAAACTGCCATATCCCCCTATGCATGAGCAATACTACCCAACACCGGGCCATGACTGGTGTGACACCAGGTGCTCGCCCTACATGCAGTTATGCATTATAAGCTATAGAAATGAACGCACCTTGGAAGACTCAGAGTGCTGCAATAATACTGACTGGGTCCAAAGATTTTGAGGTCAGAACACTCAATTTATGATCGTACTGTGTGACATTTAAGTGCCAGATCCTTCCAGGAGTGCCACTGAAGTCGCCGCTACACGTTTTCAAGCATAAGCACGTTTGGGGTGAGGTCTGATTTTTCGGTATACATACATCTTTAATAACACATGCATACAGAATGTTTCGACATATAGCAGTTTGCCTGAGAGATATTGCTTGTTGTATTAGTTCAGTCAATGTTATACACACACACACACCACACACACATTAGCAATGGAGGGATGTTTAGCAATGATAAAGAACTTGAGGACCTTGCTGCAATGTGATTGGCTGAGAGCATCACAGGATCGATGCGATGAGACGTTTTCTTGAAGTGACAAGTTGTCGAATGTGGTGATTTAGAACTTGAGTAATTCGGTAAAATGCGTTCAAATTATGGAAAAAGCTGGTGAAATTGAAAAAAAATTGACAAAATACGTAAAAACGAGGAAAATACGACAAAAATGAGTGTACTTACAGGTTCGCCTTGGTGTGTGAAAATAATTCCATTCCTCCACTGATGTGACTGCCAACTGATAATGGATACCATCCATACTCTATGGGGTTAAGTCTTGCAGAATACCGTCCTTATTCTACATGTGGTTATGCATTTTCAGCCATAAAAATTCTAGTAAAAGGGGTTGAAATTATGGAAAACCTGGTTAAATTGAGAAAACTGATGGAAAATGTGTAAATTATAGAAAAAATGACAAAAAAGAGGGTACTTACATGCCAAGCTGGGTGCATGAAATCATTCCACTGCTCCACTGGTGTGACTGACAACTGATGCTACATACTATCTGTGCTCTATAAGTTTAAGTCCTGGAGAATATACCATGTTCCACATGTGGTTAGGTATTATAAGCCATAAAAATGAAAGATGCGGTGTCCAAAGGTTAAGAGGTCAGGATGATCAACACCTAGGATACCGAGATAGTGACCATGTACCTGGGTGCAACACGAGGAATCAATGCTCTTGGTCCCTTCAAAAATCCTGCAGTCGCTGGGAAACATGAGATTAAATGTAGAGGCCAACACCTTCAGACAGCAGTTCAAATCGCTTCACAATGCTGCAAACTCTTCCAGTTTCCATATACTGCGATCAATAAGAAGCACCATCTCTTTTATTTCCGACACTGTGTGCATTGTGGGAGCAGCACATCCTGGGATATCCGGCTTTCTGTGAGGGCCAAAGGAGTGAAATGTGTTAATATCAGTTTAACGCCTGACATAGACCTCAAAGTCGTAGTACGAAAAGAGAATGAACGGTGGTGTACAAAGCTGTAGTCATACATTGCTTCAATGTGTTAGAGCATAAAAAAAAAGAGAAACGTGTCAACTGTTTCCAAAACTATAACATAGGAACCCTGTATCACAGACTGAGTTTGTAGTTTTACTCAGTTGGATGTTACCAAAAAACGAGAAGGGGTCGGGAATGCGAATTGTAACTTGCCTCAGGTGTAAGAAAAAATGACTATTTTCTTCTCTGAGATGCAAATAGATTGCGTGAAATCAGGTGTTCCGTACCGATATTTGTGTGCCTAAAATGTATGTAATACACACATGCATTACTACTCATTTACTAACTTTGAGAGTTGAGAAGCTAAGAAAGCAGCCACGAGGCTGGCGGAAATGACTGCTGGCAGTGGCTGCAGGAGGCGTTTGACATCAGTTTATAGAACAGCGATCGCCTGCAGCGACCACAACGGCCACTGGTCACGAAGCCCACTGCTTCTTGCTACTGCGAGACGCACGCTGTTGGACGTTCTTCCAGAGAATTCTCTTTTCCCCAAACATGGATTGAACGGTGAATTTACTTTCAAAAACTTTTTCTTAAGAATTTACTTTATTTACTAGCGATTCATCAAGAACACTAACACAATTAATCACACTATATGAGCGTGGAAGTAGTTGCCAGGGAGTAACTGATGAAATCAAAACGTAATTGGTTTTAACAAATGGGAATTTTATTCTTAAAGCTTTTTTTTTAAGAAACAGATTTAAAATTATAAGGAGAAAGTATCCTCTAAATATCAAGTTACAAATTTATTCAGAGGCAGAAAGAAACAAATTTTTGAGTGTATGAGCTTTCGGGCTGAGAACCTTGCCACTCCCTTAAGACACGGCCGTAGTCACGACCGCTCACAACAACCTCTGAAAGACTACACAGGTTCAAATCTGCAACACACCAGATTACCTTACAGTAAAAGTTTTAACAATTCACACAAGCACACAAACTATGCACCCCCTAGGAGGGACGGAAATGGCACAAAACACTAAAATTACAAGATTAACTTGCCACCGAAGGTGCAACTTGATTTTAACTTCTAAGAAAAATCTTACGGTGGAAGGGTGGCAACTTTATATACTAAAATGATCTTTTAAATAAAAGCCCATGAAGTGCAATCTTACATAAAATTATACAAGGTTGGCGAAACATGCTCTACAGAGCACATATACCGCCTCTCAAGATGATAGGCAACATAAAAACATATTTCGGAATTAGGCCGTTACACTTCAAGCAATAAATACGTTAACGCACCGAATCCGACAAACATGACAGAGGCAGCTATTAACGTACGGCAGATTGATAGAGAGATTACCGAACAACCCGAACCGCAGGTTGCTCAAACCCGCCCCTACTCCACAAGGGAAAAATGGACCGCCCAATTCATAAATAACTACCTTCCTGCGCGTGGGCAAACGGAGAAGAATGGTGGGACGACCCCAAAACAAAGCGGCTGGTGACCTCATCAAAAAAACAAGTAGAATTTAACAAGTACATGAAACAACATATCACCAATCACTTAACTTCTAATAAACTGCGATTTCTGGCGAAGACCTGGCGCAGCATCCCCCAAAACGCTCTCCTGAACCGTCCGCTGCCAGCCGCTTCAACGGACGTAGGAAGGCGCGCCGATCTCCCGTCTCACGGCGTCGCAGCTCGCACCGGCCAGACCGATGTCGTGGGATGACTCCTGTTGCTCTCGTGTCGGCCGCGAAGCCACTACCCCTCGCTATACGGCGCGGCCCACTGGACTCACGTGGTGATCTCACATGCGCCGACGCTCAAGGCGGACAAGTCATCTTGTGCCTCAGTGCGCGACCGACCAACCGATCGATCCAGCCGCCAATGATCGTTGCCTGAGCAACTCGAGCAGGCTGGCGGCCTAACTTGCAGACTCAGATGCAGGAACTAAGCCCCCGACCGGGCGACCGCTCGTTGAGTTCTCTCACTGCGTCACAAATTCGGACGAGAGACAGACTAGCAAGCTGGGGACAAGAGACTGACCCCAGACTGACTCCAGTCTCCCCCAGACTGACCAACTGGCGAGCCCATAGCGCCCCTTAAATGCACGTGAACAGGCAACCTTTGCCCTTTCCCACCAGAGGGAGACACCAAAGCTCCGATTGCCATAGCGGCGCCACCGCCAGAAACGGAGGGCGCTGCGGTGCGCTCTTCAAAACAGCAATTTTTACCACGGCTCATGGATAAAGGTCAAGTATTTCGCTATTTCTCCAGAGTTTAGAATTTCCTAGGAAGACGTTTGAGTTATATAAACCTGAAACAGCATATCATATACAGATCAACACCGACCAAAGCAGAGCACGTTCAGTGGTTGGAGCTCCTTGTGTATCATCAGCGACATGTTAGAACAAGGCCTGGAAAACCGGCGTCACAACCTATAGGGGGATGAGTGGGAGGGAGGAGGGGAGGTAAGAGTGGAGGTAAGACTGGCTCTAAGCTGCTTAGTCTGTATCGTCGCATTGAGGTGAAGACACATACACTGATCTGGTGGAAGGTTTTCTTTAACGTAGTTGTGTAATGTTATAGCAGTGCTTCGTCTTCCTTTAGCACCAAGGCTGTGATGTACCTGTAGTGTAACATTGTCATTGCTTTTGTGTTTCCTTTTTTAATAGTTTCTCTCTCCTTGTAAGAAGCCCTCGTACCAGTCAGAAGAAAAAGATGTCCATCTATCCTGCAACATTTGCTCTATATTGATTATTGGTTTGGGTTTGATCCTACCAGAATTACGTTTAATGGCCATGTCTTCTACTCAGCATAGTGTTTGGGACTTGCTAGCTAAATGTATGTTTAAGGACCGTTGGATTGGATTAAGTGTACATTTGTAATATTTTCAATGCAAGATTCAATGTTCTCTGTTTAATCTTCAGTGTTACAAGCATAAGTTCATACCATGATAGTGAGTTTGCACCAATTGGAGATTGCATTGATTTTAGTAATATATCCGCTGTTTGTAGTGTTGCCGTTGCATTCCTTTTAAAAGTGTAAGGCTACACTCTTTAGACAAAGTGACGGTGAGGTCTGTTGGTACAATATTCTTTGTAGCAAGCATAAGAATCACAACTGGAGAACACACTGTGATAATACTTCAAGTGGAAAATGAATGTTTTTGTTTATTCAGCTCTTTTCTTCTAAGTAAATGAGCTCACATTACAGCAGTTGAGCCGTTTAGAATGGCAACACTTTAGATAGACATGCAGTCTATGAGCTCCATGGGGAGCAAGTGACCTGTGTAAAATTCCTCCCTTTCAATACCAACATCCCTCAATGGTTGTGTGTGCATATTCTTTCCAGAGCAGGTTTCAACACCTTAAATGATCTAGCATTATCAGGTGGAATGCAGTATTCTGGGAGAACATCTCGGTGTAAGGATTTGATGTGCTCCTGTTGCAACAAGAAGTAACCACTTGAGAGAGACAGAGAAAGAGAGATAGGGAATGTGTTTCGACAGAAATTTCCCAAGTACTGAATAACAAACTGTTACTACCTTCCTCTGCTTTGCCTGACAGGAAGTGACCACTTGAGATGGTGTACATGTTCCAAGACCACACACAAACAGGAATTTCCCAGGTATCAAATTCCAGAGGGATACCACCAAGCAATGCGTTGTTCAGGGCTACAATATTAAAGGAAGCTGACATCTGGTATCACACATTCTTTGGGGGATTAAGTCTCAGGCTGACCCAGTGGGTGGACAAAAAAATTTAGCTCATATAGCCACTCTCACAGCTCCCTCGGGATGATTGTACTGTGGACTACTACTCAGTATGCAATGGGCTACCTTTGTCATCACCTGTGTTGTGTGGATTATGGGCAGTGCGCGGAGGAGGCTGCTTGCGTTCCGAAACATTGTTGGATACAATACTCTGGATATATTTAGCGCTATGGCGAGTTCTTTTTTCGAAATTTAATTACGTTATTTGGAAAATGTATGTATGATTCTCATGTGTGTGTTTTATTGTGATCTATTATTTATGAGTAGTTTTTTTACACGACAATTTCCGATTTCTATCTGTAATTAGAGCAGTAAGCGTTTTCTGTCGCTTGTGGTAGCTTGTATTGAATCATGATCTGTATGTATTTGAGGCACCAGGATGGTATGTGATTCTTTTCGTTGATGATCTCTGAGCTCCTTCTGCCAAGTGGATGAGGGAGGAGTGCTGCGTTCACGCCAATTTCGAATGTCTCCGAACTGGCAGTGGTGACGCACAGAGGCGAGAAGAGATGGTTGACCAACTCTGGACACCAGTGCAGCTGTGGTTCTGGCACTCCTGAAGGTGGCAGATAGCGCGCATGATGAGGTGAGTGTGGCTTTCTTTTTTTTCCCCTCTCCCCCCTCCCCCCCCAGATATGTTTAGTTGTGATGAGTGTTTTAAGTTACATTTTTTCCCTGCAAAATAGTCAATCAATTAGATGAGATACTTCCCACCAAATTTGTTGTAACAAGCAGGGCAGTAAAGTTTATCAATCATAATTCTGTCAATACTTCCAGAAAGGCGAGGGGAACTGAGGGGTGGGGGGACTGACACAATAAAGGATTTTGACCTAACTGAACCACTGTCCACTGATAGGTAAGAGTGAAGGTACCGCAATTGAGCTATTTTCCCACCAACTTTGTTGATATCAAAAGTAATACAGGGCTCCTGGAAATTGAGGGGGAAGTGTGGGGAGGGATAAGTGCTGGGTATTTCCCAGAGGGGGAAAAGTGGAACTGCACTGGGGAGAGGGTGACAGGAAAAGTGTCCCAGAATCGACATCCCTTTTCCCAGATGGGTGGTGGGGGAGAAGGGGGAGAAGGAGGGCTGGAGCCTTTCTCAGAAGAATGGATTATCTCCAGGGGCCGATAAATAGATTAGTACCACAATAGGCTAAGGGGAGAGGGAGTGGTATAATTTGCCCCTGAATGTATGCTTACCCGTCAATGTATCCAACTTAAACAAAATGTGACAGCACCCCCAATACCCCACCACTGACATTGTCACTCTCTTTGCAGAGGTCTGAATGATTTCCTTCGGCAATGAAATAAAATAATCACATCACGATTACATGGCAGTGTGAGCACTATCTGTGTACCAAGTTTGTGGCTACATCTGTGCAAGACCTACGAGATCTGATAAAAAAGTAACGGGAATTTTTTTTAATTTCGCGAACTTTGTAAATCAGATTTTTATTTCTTTGTCTTGTTGGTACACCCTCCTTGATGCATATTTGTATTATCCGCTGTTTTAAATATTCAGTTTACTGCTGACAGTCGAAAAGGTCTTACACGTTTTTGAATGCTCGGTGAATTTTTACTTTCGAAAAAGGTGGATCAAAGAATTTGCACTAAATTTTGCTTCAAAAATGGAATAATCTGCAGCACCGCATTCTAAATGTAGATTGTGGCTTTTGGCGAATCTACTATGAATAATGACAAGGGTTTACGAGTAGCATAAACGTTTTAAAGAGGGTGAGATGATGTTGAAGACTACCACCATTCTGGAGGCCGATGTGCAAGAAGTAAAGAAAAAATCACTGACTCACCATCAGAGAGGTTGCCTGTCTTTTGTCTCATGCGAATCAATATTTTCGAATGTTTTGGGCATGAATCGTGTAGCGGCAAAGTTTGTTCCGCAATTGTTGAATTTCGAGCAAAAACGACGTCACGTGGAATCGCTCAGGAATTGCTGAATGTAATCCACGACGACTCAGAACTTCTAAACAAGGCCGTTGAAAGTAACGAAACATGGTTATATGGGTATGTGATACGCATAAAGATAGTAGCAACTTTTTGTTTTATAAGGGATAGGCGAGCGTAGTTCACTGTTCGAAACATGGAAAGAATATCTTATGTTCGTGTAGCTACTGCATTTTTGCCTGGTCATTGTCTCTCCCCATGCCTCCCTCACCTTCTTCTGAATACTTCAGAAATAGTTGGCGTCGAGGTTTAAATACCTAGAAGAGGAAATTGGTGATATTTATGATGTCACTCTTGTAGCCATGACACAGGAGGATGAACTATGCCGTATGTCGTATTTTTGAATAGTCAGTGCTTTCCAGCAGATGAAGTTCGAGGCGTTTCACTGTTATTGTAGCTGCCGATCCAGAGTTATTTAAGTATCGTATTTCAAAATGGCTGAGATTTCTTGATTTCCGAAATTTAAGTGCGGCCTTTCGGTAGTTCCACAATTTCATAGAGTATTGGGTGGGTGTGCTTGTGTGTGATAAGCTTTTTCCAATAGAATTATGTGTGTCTCTGTGACCATTTAGCGATTCTTTGCTCTGTATGTAGGTAGTGTGAATATGCATGTATAACTTGAAAATTTACATCTGTCAGCAACCACCCTTCTTACCTTTTCTGCTGGTCAGAGCGACGAAAACAGTAAAATTAAATGTTATAGCTGAAGACGGCACGCTATTAACAACGATATTTGTAACCTATGAGCTACAGTGAGAGATAACGCTTTACTAAACGTCTGTTAGTAACCGAAAATACTGAGTTTTTAGCGCTAACACGTATTAATTTCTTTTCTACTCCTGGTCTGAATGAAACAATGTCTTTGCATAGACGGACGAAGAGGCACCGATAGCAGAGACGATGGACATCGTAGGCTTAGCGGTTCGGACTATGGAGATCGCGTGATAATCGTCCGGAAAACAGACGGATATCAGTTCTCTTCAAGGAGCCATCTGAAGCACATCATCCGTTGGCATGTTTATCGGATTTGCAGTCGGATCGTGTAATCAAGCTTGAACAGGCGGCCACATTCAGGTGCGAAGCTGAACTGCTGAAGAGCGAGACTAGTCGCCCCTTGTAGGCCATCAAATACCCATGGCGCGTGGTCCAGAAGGCGACGGCGTTGCCCCTTAGTAGAGTGATGAGTCGGTAAAGGGAATACAGGACGACTGGCGTTCGGCTAAAATCGGTCGATTCGGTTGTGATGACAGACTGGTTTGTAGCGTAGCTCGAGGTTGACTGATCGCACACTACTGGCAATTAAAATTGCTACACCAAGAAGAAATGCAGATGATAAACGGGTATTCATTGGACGAATATATTATACTGGAACTGACATGTGATTACATTTTCACACAATTTCGGTGCATAGATCCCGAGAAATCAGTACCCACAACAACCACCTCTGGCCGTATAACGGCCATGATACGCCTGGGCGTTGAGTCAAACAGACCTCGGATGGCGTGTACAGGTACAGCTGCCCATGCAGCTTCAACACGACACCACAGTTCATCAGGAGCAGTGACTGGCGTATTGTGACGAGCCAGTTGCTCGGCTACCATAGACCAGACGTTTTCAATTGGTCAGAGATCTGGAGAATGTGCTGGCCAGGGAAGCAGTCGAACATTTTCTGTATCCAGAAAAGCCCATACAGGACCTGCAACATGCCGTCGTGCATTATCCTGCTGAAATGTAGGGTTCCGCAGGGATCGAATGAAGAGTAGAGCCACAGGTCGTAACACATCTGAAATGTAACATCCACTGCTCAAAGTGCCGTCAATGCGAACAAGAGGTGACCGAGACAGGTAACCAATGGCACCCCATTCCATCATGCCGGGGGATACGCCAGTATGGCGATGACGAATACACGCTTCCAATGTGCGTTCACCGCGATGTCGCCAAACACGGATGCGACCATCATGATAATGTAAACAGAACCTGGATTCATCCGAAAAAATGACGTTTTGCCATTCGTGCACCCAGGTTCGTCGTTGAGTACACCATCGCAAGCGCTCCTGTCGGTGCTGCAGCGTCAAGGGTAACCGCAGCCATGGTCTGCGAGCTGATAGTCCATGCTGCTGCAAACGTCGTCGAACTGTTCGTGCAGATGGTTGTTGTCTTGCAAACGTCCCCATCTGTTGACTCAGGGATCGAGACGTGGTTGCACGATCCGTCACAGCCATGCGGATAAGATGCCTGTCATCTTGACTGCTAGTGATACGAGGCCGTTGGGCTCCAGCACGGCGTTCCGTATTACCCTCTTGAACCCACCGATTCCATATTCTGCTAACAGTCATTGGATCTCGACCAACGCGAGCAGCAATGTCACGATACGATAAACCGCAATAACGATAGGCTACAATACAACCTTTATTAAAGTTGGAAACGTCATGGTACGCATTTCTCCTCCTTACACGAGGCATCACAACAACGTTTCACCAGGCAACGCCGGTCAACTGCTGTTTGTGTCAGCACGTTGTAGGTGTCGCCACCGATGCCAACCTTGTGTGAATGCACTGAAAAGCTAATCATTTGCATATCACAGCATCTTCTTCCTGTCGGTTAAATTTCGCGTCTGTAGCACGTCATCTTCGTGGTGTAGCAATTTTAATGGCCACTAGTGTAGGTTGTTTGCGAGTTGGCTAAGTCAACGACTGTGAGTGTCAAATCAAAAGTTGTGGTAATACACTGCGTGGCCTAAAGTTTACGTTCGTATCATATTTAAACTGTTTGCCCATAGGAACGGCATTTGTACTGTACTCATTTTGGTTGCTCGTAGCCGCGTACACAAGCAGCGTGTCCGTTGGTGAAAGCTAGGAAAGTGATATATCACATTCGAAGAAGTTTCTCTAAGTCCGTTGCCGATTGCGCCACTAGCGTCTTGAGGCAAGACGTGGAACCCCGTTTTACTACGAGGCAAACACCACCATGTGCGGCTTCAGGCGCACGCGCTGTGGTGTTCTGGGATCTAATCGTAAGTAATGGTGATGACTCAGACGTTCCAACAACCGAGCTTCGCATCTGAGGATGTTGATGATATGAAGCTGCGAAGTATTGAGTACATCCAAACATATCATGAGGGGGCGTATGTTAAAAAACGCGCGATAGAAGGTTTGTCTTGCAGCAAAATATATCTTACGCTTACCGTATGTCATTCGGATAGGCTGCGTAGTACTGTCATGAATATTTCAGAGATTTTAAATGCAGTGCTTTCTGCCGAGCGGTTCTAGGCGCTACATTCTGGAACCGCGAGACCGCTATGGTCGCAAGTTCGAATCCTGCCTCGGGCATGGATGTGTGTGATGTCCTTAGGTTAGTTAGGTTTAAGAATTTCTACGTTCTAGGGGACTGATGACCTTAGCAGTTAAGTCCCATAGTGCTCAGAGCCATTTGAACCATATGGATATAACATAACATGGTTGTATCGTAAGGTGAGGAGGTTTTCCACAGAAAAAGAGCAGCACATGGAAAATGCTGACAACAATAAGGAACACGGTGATGGTGACATCATGGAATAATTTCCATGGCACTAGAGGGAGCTTGAGAGGGTAAGAACTGTAGGGTAAGAGCGGCTGGAATATATCCAACAAATAATTGCGAACTCAGCCTGCAAGTGCTGCTCTGAGATACAGAGACAAATTCATAGCGGATCTCATCAACCATTCAGGGGACTGATGACTCCCAAAACGAAACTGGTGATCCATTGGGTGGATGGAATGGTAAGTTCGGGAACTGCATAGAACTGTTCGAAGGCAAGATATAACGTGACAGCATCAGGTTTCATCTTCTCTCGACATTACCAGCAACATAATACTGAAAACTACATGCACTCGTCAATATTACACTACTGGCCATTAAAATTGCTACACCATGAAGATGACGTGCTACAGACGCGAAATTTAACCGACAGGAAAAAGATGCTGTGACATGCAAATGATTAGCTTTTCAGACCATTCACAGAAGGTTGGCGCCGGTGGTGACAACTACAACGTGCTGACAGGAGGAAAGTTTCCAACCGATTTCTCATACACAAACTGCAGTTGACCGGCGTTGCCTGGTGAAACGTTGTTGTGATGCCTCGTGTAAGGAGGAGAAATGCGTACCATGACGTTTCCGACTTTGATAAAGGTCGGATTGTAGTCTATCGCGATTACGGTTTATCGTATCGCGACATTGCTACTCGCGTTGGTCGATATTCAATGACTGTTAGCAGAATATGGAATCGGTGGGTTCAAGAGGGTAATACGTAACGACGTGCTGGAGCCCGACGGCCTCGTACCACAAGCAGTCGATATGATAGGCATCTTATCCGCATGGCTGTGACGGATCGTGCAGTCACGTCTCGATCCCTGAGTCAACAGATGGAGACGTTTACAAGACAACAACCATCTGCACGAACAGTTCGACGACGTTTGCAGCAGCATGGACTATCAGGTCGGAGACCATGGCTGTGGTTACCCTTGATGCTGCATCACAGACAGGACGCCTGCGATGGTGTACTCAACGACGAACCTGGGTGCACGAATGGCAAAACGTCATTTTTTCGGATGAATCCAGGTTCTGTTTAAGCATCATGATGGTCGCATCCTTGTTTGGCGACATCGCGGTGAACGAACATTGGAAGCGTGTATTCGTCATCGCCATACTGGAGTATCCCCCGGCGTGATGGAATGGGGTGCCATTGGTTACCCGTCTCGGTTACCTCTTGTTCGCATTGACGGCACTTTGAACAGTGGATGTTACATTTCAGATGTGTTACGACCTGTGGCTCTGCCCCTCATTCGATCACTGCGAAACCCTACATTTCGGCAGGATAATGCACGACCGCATGTTGCAGGTCCTGTATGGGCCTTTCTGGATACAAAAAATGTTCGACTGCTTCCCTGGCCAGCACATTCTCCAGGTCTCTCACCATTTGAAAACGTCTGGTCAATGGTGGCCGAGCAACTGGCTCGTCACAATACGCCAGTCACTACTCTTGATGAACTGTGGTATTGTGTTGAAGTTGCATGGGCAGCTGTACCTGTACACGCTATCCAAGCCCTGTTTGAGTCAATGCCCAGGCGTAGCAAGGCCGTTATACGGCCAGAAGTGGTTGTTCTGGGTACTGATTTCTCAGGATCTATGCAGCCAAATTGCGTCAGTTCTAGTATAATATATTTGTCCAATGAATACCCGTTTATCATCTGCATTTTTTCTTGGTATAGCAATTTTAATGGCTAGTAGTGTACATCTTTGGAGCTACATTTTTAAATTGGTGTAAATGGCTGATGTATTTTTAATTAGAATGTTTACGTTCGCTGAGGAAATTGGCTGATGTTGGTGCCGGTAGATCAGTGAGAGCAAATATCGACTTGCTATGTGTATGCGGTCCCTGAGTAATGCCAAGGGACAGAAACGTTTTAACACTCTACGATATTTGCCGTCTTTGGGTGCACAGACAAAAGAAATACTGTGCCTGGAAGGCTTCGGCTTGCAGTCATCGTGGAAGAACGTAAAGTAAGATTACGTAAGAGATGAAGTAGAATGTGATATACAATAAAACAGAAGTGTTGATCTCGATAAAACATATGATAACAATCGGTGGGAAAGACTCTTCTAAGATATTAGGAATATACGCTGAGATTCGAAGAAAGGGAGAGTGCTATTAAATTTATACATGCACCGAACAACAACGATAGAAACTTATGCAAGCATAAGTAAAGCAAAAATCAGGAGAGGCGAACGGTAAGGTTGTTCTTGATCGCCGTACATTCTCAGATTCATTTATTTTAAGTGAAATACAAATTTCTGAATCACGAAGAAGAGTAAATATAACCAACCTACAGTGCATCAGTTATGCGGGTGGCATTGCAGTAGTTGCTAACACCGAAAACAACATGCGGAAAACAATAAAGAAGTTGTCAAATATTTCGGAGGAGTATCCGTTACTGATTAATGTTAGCAACACTGATATCATTGCAGTTAAGAAAGAAAAACAAGTAGCAACACATGTTATTATTGGGCGAAACAAAATAAAGTCGATCAACAAGTTCTGCTACGTAACTTAGTTAATGCCGAGGTGGTTAGTAGCGTCCGATTTGCTTCGGAAAAAGTCTTATTTTGTTCTGGCTGATAAATGAAGTCTTTTTGCCATTTCATCGAAATAGTCTGCTTATGCTGTCCGTAATTCTAGAAACGAATGGCGACCTGAATAAGTGAGAAGGCGGTTCATCGTCCTTCTAATTACCACAATCATTTCTACTTCGTTTTAAAACCTTATCTGTACCCAAAACAGCAAAGCCTTTCCCCTTCAGCATCTCCTTTAGGAAATTCACTTCTGATTCCAATCTCTCACTGTCATTGGTACGAAAGGCATGCGAAGACAGTGTGTTGAGCACTACTTGCTTCTGGAGCTGGAAGTTGGTTGGAAGTGGAATCTAAATACCAGTTGGCGTCTGTTGGCTTTCCATACATTTTTGCTTCGTAGAGTACTGCCAGATCTATAGACCAACATCTGTAGGAATGGGAAACCAACGTCCATCTGTACACCTGAGGTCAAACTGATTTTCGGATTAACGTCATGTAAGAAAGGGTGGAATTCATGAAACTCCTGTTTACTGTGTAACCGTATAACAAGCAAACGTGTTATTCACGTAGCAGAGCGAATAAGGTGTTGGTGGCGCACTGTAAGCTGCGTGTTTTTCAAAATGTTCTATAGAAATGGCAATTGCTCTTGGGACAAAGGTAAACCCATAGCAACACCGACAAACTCTCCTTTCTATTTAAAACAGCTCCATCAAAACGTATAATGCATGCATAGGCGCAACTGGAATGAGAGTAAAAGTATGCAATAAACAGCGCCAACGCCACGAGCTGTTGAAACAAATTTGTGAAATCCGCGGTTGTGGAACATCACGAGATTTGCTGCCAAGATGCAGAGTTCAAAAACGTATGTATGCTGGCCAAGGAACGCAACATTTATGGACAGAATGTCCGAGAACCGATAGAGAGTTCTCAGAAGATAAGATAGGCGTCCAGGTTCGTGCCTTCCGCCATTAAGGAAGCAAATATGCAATTGAGACTTTTAAGAACGAAAGCAGTTTTAAAACTAGAAAATCAAAGAGGAGACAATGTTGCATTACTACTAAACCATCGTCAAGTTTGCAACTTCACTTTTATCACAAGAATTCAGAATTTATGCTTTATGCCTTAGATAACTTTAATTATTAGATCTCAAATAGTACATATGCCAAATTATATACAAAATGTCCTGTTTTATACACTTCTGCAACCTTAAATTTACGGCGATTTAGTAATCAATTGTTAATAGAGATGACAGCAATAGGCTGGCAGCTTCGTTGATTCCCGCCAGCAAGGAATGAAATACGCGGAAACGGTACGTGGGGAATGCGCAATGGTAGGAGGTATTTTGATAACAGTCTCCCTCTCTTGCACGCCTGTATCGTTATCTGCTACTGGCAATGGAGTTTTCATAGTAGCGCGAAAAAATTCAAGCAATAGTCCCGTTTATTAAGACAACTCGCAAGAAATCTCCCCTTTTATAACAGAAAGCGAGACTGGTCTTGAATAATATCTTAAGACAGGGGTCGAAATTGAAGATTTTACCTAAAGAAAGAATTTTTGGAAACCTAAATCTAGAGTAGGATACTGTGCAGCTACCAAAGCTGAAAACTTTTAACAGATGATGTAAAACGTCTGGAAGCCAAGAAAATTTGTTTATATGGTTCAAATGGCTCTGAGGACTATGGGACTTAACATCTGTGGTCCTCAGTCCCCTAGAACTTAGAACTACTTAAACCTAACTAACCTAAGGACATCACACACATCCATGCCCGATGCAGGATTCGAACCTGCGACCGTATCGGTCACGCGGTTCCAGACTGAAGCGCCTAGAACCGCACGGCCACACCGGCCAGCTTTGTTTATATAGGAGGATAACCAAAACTGTTGGATGGAAACGAAGATAAATTAAATGTTATTAAACGCAAAAAGTACATAGAAAAATCACCTCCAAATCACCGGAGGAAGAAAATTGTTCCTTTTTGGGCACATTCTAAATGTAAGGCATAGCAGACAACTTAAATATTTCCGACGATAAGATTCTTGGAAAGAAAGGAAGAAGAAAACCAAAAAAGAATATGAATGACAAACTGATGTTTGGCATGGGGCATTGAAGTTACAAAAAAGTACAGAAAGAAATGTGAATAGTGACAGTGACAAGGCATAGCCTTCAGTAAAACGAAAACATTTATATTACCATCAATACGTCAAATGTTCAATTACAGTAACTCCTGAAATGTTCCTGAACAATATATGAACGAATATTAGACAAGTTTTCAAATCTTTGTGCAAATATTATTGTAAAATACAATGAAACATTCGCTTTAGATGTGCTGCTGCAATAATATTACCACTTAAACATGCGCGCGCGCGCGCACACACACACACACACACACACACACACACACACACACAGAGAGAGAGAGAGAGAGAGAGAGAGAGAGAGAGATACTATTGAATACGCTAGGTCGACGTTTCGTATCATAGACCTGACTATATGGGAGAGAGTACCAGCGGACTATTGTGGAATATGACGCCTAAGTAAGTAGAAAGAAATGGTCGACGCCCCATTGACTAAATTCGACATACAGGATGATACAGGGTATGTAACCGATGTTGACTTTCCGGGTGACTTCCACTAGTAACAAGTACACATGTTTCGGCTTCATAAAAGTAAAATACACAAAATACGGAGAAATACTAAGCGCAGCAACATCTCACAATACCACGACAACTCTCCCACTCAAGAGGTCCTGTTCGCTTAATAATTCAAGGCATAAAATCACATTCTTTGTTTCCTGTTCTATCCACAGCACATCCTCGCGTAATCTGCCTTCCGGCAACCGTTTACCCTAAGAGATGGAGTAAATGGAAAATTCAGACTCAAATGTCACTGAATTTTCTCTTACCCAGTCGCTATACAATTAATTCAACACGCAGGAGAAACATTTAGTCTCAAGGACTGACATTTAATGAGAGTACTTGGTGTAACATGATAATGTAAATTAAAATTTAAAATATGCATATATTTTCATTCATATTGTAGTTTTGAGCTCAATTTCCGAACTTTCAGGAAATAATAATGAGTTAAAGATGGGCTCGCCTTTCTGCAAAGTACACAAAATATGGTTTTTTACACAAAAATATGTTTCCCGACATTTGTGGCATAATCAGTGGATATTTTCTTTTATTTTTCTAAAATGCATACATACGGATAATGTTTAGGTTAAGAAATACGTTACATAGATTTTGCTGTTATTTACACTCATCATGTTATTTCCACTCTAACCTTGTCCTGTAATTATGCAACTAAGACGTAAAATCGGATAAAACTGTGAAATTTGCTGTGTTTCATATACCATATATACATAAAGTTTAGCATTCCCATGCTGTCATCTAAAAATAAAACTTACTCTAAAATAAACGTGTCATAAATGGAACAAAATTATTCGTACTGGACAGGTTTACTGAAACTGGTAGAAATAAATTTCAGAGAGAGAGGCGGAATGTGTAAATCAAAAGCCACAATTATCTCTTAACTTTAGGCTTATGTCTTCAAAGAAGGCTAAAAGAAGATACAATTAAAATATGGATATCGCCAAAGTTCAAAGACTGTGAACTAACCGAAATAAAGAGTTGCAGATGTATTTACATTCCTTGTTGGATCCCGTAGACTTTTTGAATGCGATTTTCGTTTGGTGTGACTTCCATGCGGTTTTTGAAGATAATTCGAACTGCCTTCCAGTTGAGACCATTACGTAAGCAGAGAGGTAACGTTGAGGCTGGGTGCGTCGGCCACAGATTTCGTGAAGTCTGCATATTCACAGCAGTACGAGTAGCCGTTCTTCTGGCTTTTGGGCTTCCATTTTATCCAGGTGATACTGGGGCATACGTTTTTGCAGATGTAGTAGTCAGAGCCAGGGTTCTTAATGTACGGGTTGTTTACACCCAGGAACACTACAGCCGCCTTAGTAACCGCCTTATACACAATCTTCCAGAAGAGCTTCGGCACTGGGATGTAGTTGCCGCCGTCAATACAAAGAAACAACTCCTTCTCGTTATTCGTCTTGCTGGGCAGCGTTGTGATGCCGTGCGTACCCGTGTAGATTTCCAGCTCGGCTCCGTTACTCGCAGCATAGGAACGTACATTCTCCTCCATGGTCTTCCAGTTACCGTCGTTGAATGTTTGCCACTGCGGCGCAGAGTTCATGTAGAAGAACGTGACGTACCTCTGCGCGACGAGACTGAAATCAGTCTTAGCAGTGAGGTGTCCTTTGGAAAGGAAGTAGTTTTTCCTTGCAGAAGTGGAGTTTATTTCAGAAATGTACTTTGACCCGAGCTTTGGGTCCCCTAGCAGCCTGCCGACCGTGTTGACTTGGGTGGTTCTATTGTAATAATACTCCATGTCAATGTTGCTGAAGAAGGTGCCACGTAACCATTTGGGCCTGCTGGAATCGTTCTGTTTGCCCCCTATTTCGGCGACCATCGTGAAGTGGTCGTACACCGTGCTGTAGGAGCGATTGTCGAAGCAGGCGTCGATGAGCGTGTAGAAGTCGGGGCCGACCTGGAAGCCCAGCTGGACCACCTGGTACTGTCCTCTGCTCCCGCACGATTGGGCCGGAATCCGCTCCGACGGCTTCGGCTTGGACTTGCATGCGAGATCAGTGAAGTTGTACGACTTCCCATTAATGGAAAAAGTGGAGCCGGAGACACAGGAGGCTGTCGCTTGCGGCTGTTTCGTGACCTGGACGATGTTGCCGGGACACGCGACGATGATCTGCTGGTTCTGGCTGAGCGAGATCACCCCCGAGGAGTCCGGCGTGACGAAGCCGTGCACGTCTTTGCTTCCGCCGGGCTTCAGCAGCAGCGGCTGTGGAGAGGGCATCTTGGATCTGTTCACGTCCACCGAGCAGCCTGAAATTTGAATAGAAATGTCATTCTAACTGCACTGATAACTTAGTTTCACAACAGGCTGCAAAAAGATTACAGTACAGAATACTGTGAAAGTATTTGCACACTCTAGTTCACTGTTTCAAATTCGTTTACTTCAGATTTGTACCAAAGTCAGAGCAAGTGTTTGCTGTTGTTTCATCTAAAATCACAAAACAGGTTAACCTACGCAAGAGAGAATCAAAGACACTTAGATGTCAAAAAGAATGCAATACACAGCTGGCCACCAAAGTTATAAACCAGGAAGGATATCAAATATCGAAGTTGTAGCTTAGTAGGACGACTTTACGATGAAACTGCTTTGTTAGTTTCCTAATCGTAATTGGAAATTGCAGCGACGTTCAGTCACTTGTGGGACGCCCACTGGTGGCCACGTTCACCGACTCACAGCGCCAGCAGTCTAGTATGAGGGAAATTCGAACCCCATAGAGTAAGCGCCAGAGACGCCTTCTGCACACACGCAGGGGATAGCTCGGTGGATGCCCTAGCCTCGCTTAAGAAAGGGCGCATTGTGAAGAACCTGGCAGAAAATGCAAAACGCGCTGATAATTGAGAGGATCCTGCAGACAATGGGATGGAGCGCACATACAAAGTGCGAAGGATTCGCAGATGGATGCGTGTGAAATTAAAGAACTGTGGAGGAAGTGAGCCTGCTTAATATATATATATATATATATATATATATATATATATATATATATATATGTGTGTGTGTGTGTGTGTGTGTGTGTGTGTGTGTGTGCTGCACAGTAAAGTGGTTGCTTATAGATTACGAAAGTCAGCAGATTCTTAGACGAAGCACGAACATGAGGCTATCCAGGCCTCATGCAGATATACCCGTTACAAGAAGTGTAGTGTGGCAACTAAGGAATGGAGACAAACATCGGAACAATGTGCGACCAACGCAGGGAACAGCCAGACAGTGAAAAAGTGAGATTTATTCCAATTCCTGTGTCACACACCACTTCACATCGGATACAAAATTCCGAACCTCCATTGGAAGCGTGGTTATGGAACAGCGTTCAGTCATTGAGAGGCAGTGCAGATTTATCCGGCAAATGAGAGGATGAAAATTTCAATGTGTCGGTGAGCTTAGACAGTAGTTAGAAGGGTAGAGGACAACATCGGAGGCACGCGGGGAAGCAAGATGACGTGGTGCTCCCCCACCCATTGTTTGGATCTGCCTCCCGTCACCGCGATAGCTGTACTCCGGCTACGGCAACACTGAGCGGCAACACGGATACCGTACCCGGGCCTGGGCTGCCGACTGGACGCCACCGCTACGAGGCGACCCGCCGTGACGACCAAGCGCGTCTGCTGCTGACGTCACCACACGACGAGCGACCTCGAAGAATGGCAAGATGATTCAGTTCCCCCTCCCCCTTCCCCTAAATAACTGTGTCGTGTCCACGCCCACTCAAATCGGCCCTGAGATTTGTAATTTTATGTAACAAAAGTATAATAATACATATTATTACCATGTAAACAATGTGTTACATTCGCTTATCAATCCCTTAATCTCGCAATCTTCTGCTGTCTCAGCTTCCTCGATTACTGATGACAATCATTGGCACCCAACGTGGGGCAATAAAGCTACTAAGCTGCATGTCATTTTGTGCAAGATATCAGAAGAATTCTCGAATACTAGCAATATTTAATAAAAATTAAAAGCCAGACCTGATCGCATATACACTTTTATTTAAAAATGGTGACCTGTCTCAATCAGTTTTAGATCGTCGTCAACCACGCTCTCCAGTAAGAGTCTAAATAAAGACTGACAAGGATGTCTAAACGTTTTTAGTTACCAACTTCTGTGCTTCCATTGTGTTGTTGGCCAACATCGATGGATGATCTTTTGTTTCGATGTAGTCACGTCGCGGCCCATACGGCCATTTCAACAATTTCTGGCGATTCATCGCATACGGTCTGATTCTTTTTCAGACAACTGTATTAAACTGATGCACCATGCGTTCTACGCATTTTCCGTTCCATGTCAGCGAAATACAGCACGTGACCTCTGTTGTCTCTGTAGATGGAACGTATCAGTATTGTACCCGCCGTCGCCTTGGTTACCGATGACTGCTCTTGCGACTGGCATAACAGAATCATGTACCCATAGAGGGCAGCTATTCTTCGTCGAACCTGTTTTCACTATTTCACTGTTATAATTTTAATTGTACCGTTTTTGGTAAAATACTTTATACAGCACTAACTTACTGTTGTCATTACATAAAGAATTATGCTCTTTGTATTCATTTTTTTTATAATCTAGTGCGCTGAGTCATTTTACCACGGTTCTCTGTGTATTGTATCCCAGTGGCTGACATTGACGTCAGACGGGAGTGGGGGCCAGAGTCTACTCTGCTTAGCTCCTGGCTTCCTGACGCTGACAGCACTTGACATCCATGTCTCGCACATGCGGTTCCAGCACCTGGTATCATTTCTTCAGCGCGTATGAAATCTGAAGTATGTACTGCCGAGGCGAACGGTCGATTACCGTCAGTAGCTAAGGAGGTCAGGATAGCACAGGCAACTCATGGTCTTGCATTATCTTGTTGAAAGATGATGTCACTGAGACCTCGGAGTTAGAGTAGAGCCATAAGCTTTAATACGTCAGAAATGTAATATCTGTTATATGTCTGGCTATGTGGACCAGAGGTGACCGTGATGTGCTCGTAGTGGAACCCCGATACCATTACGCCCGGAGTTAAAATAGTAAGATGATGAGAAATGGTATCTGGAAACATCGGTTCTTCTGAGAGTACCTACAAATTTTGAATACATCTTTGGTGATATGTTACGTAGAACCGGAGATGATGCTGAGCTACTTCTGTGATCATTACCGTCGCTGGACAAGACACGTGACGTGGCTGTACGATACTGCACAGTCGGGCAAAAATTATATGTCTGTCCTCTCCGGCTCTAGTCGCACGGGACTATAGATTTTGCATGGCTTTGACCGTGGCACTCTTGAAGACATTGATTCCCTACTCGTATGGCGGTCGATGGATGCCGATTAGTGCGAGCAGCGATATCGCAGAACAATAAAATTCATACATGAAACGTCACTTCCGTACCACTGTGCAGTTCTCATAACTGCTAGTACATACGTCTGTTTACGTGAGGCATAACACGACCTCACTAAAGTAAACGGCATTCAAACGCGAGTTCTGACTGAGAAACTAATATTTTAATTTTATAATGAGTGTAGTTTCGTTCCTAATGTCTATTTTCTGTAATTGAACTGAGATGCTGACTATTTACATACCAGTTACTGGAAGTTGTGATATACGTGGCCTGGTTTATGTGGCCTACACATATAAGCGAAACAAAGAAGCACTATAAAACAGTGACTAATATTTGACCGAGCGAGGTGGCGCAGTGGTTAGCACACTGGACTCGCATTCGGGAGGACGACGGTTCAATCCCGTCTCCAGCCATCCTGATTTAGGTTTTCCGTGATTTCCCTAAATCGTTTCAGGCAAATGCCGGGATGGTTCCTTTGAAAGGGCACGGCCGATTTCCTTCCCAATCCTTCCCTAACCCGAGCTTGCGCTCTGTCTCTAATGACCTCGTTGTCGACGGGAGGTTAAACACTAACCACCTCCACCACCACCACCACTAATATTTGATATGCGTCTGTGTATAATGAACACCCATCAAATTTATTCAGCAGTTTATGGCATTCAAGTTACAAAAAATCGGTTTCAATCTAATACGTAAGTGGAGTGTTGCTACGATTTCATAAACATGTAATTTAAACACTTCCAATAGTTAGATTATCAGTAATGTACTTTGTTTTATTTTGTAAACGATTTGTTCAGAATAATTAAGAAACATTCAGCGATCAGCTGTTGTTATTGGCAATCGTGTAAAAGCATCGATCAGTCAACGCATCTTCGTGGCATTGCTACACATGCATAAAAATCACAAGAAACCTTGCTACTGGGAGCATCGTTTTCATGTTATTTTATGTGAATTTTGCGTTGTGCTACCCACAGACCTAGTAATTTCCTTACTTAGTCTTATGTATGTGAGAGTCAGGATCATTAAACACCGGACACTCCCATATCGGTCCCAAATCCACAAATATCAGTAAATATACATGCAGAGATACAGAAATCTAAGCACTACTCATGAAAGACTTTTGAACGTTACCGCAAACGACTACGGAAACATTTCGACCCATCCACTAAATACGTTATGCTTGGCGTGTTTCGTAACTATGAATATCAGAATTGTTGCCGTAACTGAGTAGCAAATCATTTACACATATTCTAGCTTCCATTGCAATGTTGTGTTGACAGTGAATTTAATCTTCATTGCAGGAATGACAAGCCTTTTTCATAGCGAACTCGTAATTACCAAGACCGATTGCAAATTTTGGCACTGCTATTCCAGAGTTCTGTTCAGATTACTGAATTTTGTTGGCGGTAGGAGAGGACCATGTTGTAGAATTGCAGACCAGGGCACATCTGAAGGCCGTTGTAGTATTGTGGACAGAGTTGCGCACAGCATCCATAGGATGGGGTACAGATCACCACGTACTTCGCGGACACGCAGACCGTGACTAACGCCGACTTCCACGATGAGCACATCACTCAGTACTCATCGTTTAGCAGCGATTTTCTGTAGACACCGCTGCTGCCAGAGCTGTCTCTCCAGAAATTTTAAATTTGGAAATATTTGAAGTAAAGAAAGATACACGTTAAGTCTAACACACCAGTCGATATTTCTACAAAACTGTACAGGGGGAAATAACAGACTCCTAACGTCGGATGGTAGTTGGAGATAGATGCACGGGAAATGTCCCATTGCGGAAATCGTTCAGGGATTCAATACTCCGAGATCCACAGTGTCAAGAGTGTGCCGAGAAACCAGACTTCAGGCATTACCTCTCATCATGGACAACGCAATAGCCGACGGCCTTCGCTTAGCAACCGAGAGCAGCATCGTTTGCAGAGAGTTGTCAGTGCTAAAAGACAAGCTACACTGTTTGAAATGACCACATAAATCAAAGTGAGACGTCAGAAGAACGTTACCATTTGGACAGTGTGGCAGAATTTGGCTGTAATAGGTTGTGGCAGCAGACGACCGACGCGAGTGCTTTTGCTAACAGCACGACGTCGTCTGCAGCGCCTCTCCTGTGCTCGTGGCTTTATCAGTTGGACCCTAGACCAATGGAAACCGTGATCTGATCAGATGAGCCCAGATTTCAGTTGGTAAGACTGATGGTTGGGTTTTACTGTACCGCAGACCCCACTAAGCCATGGACCCAAGTTTTCAAGAACGCACTGTACAAGCAGGTGGTGGCTCCATGATGGTGTAGGCTGCGTTCACGTGGAATACACTGGGTCCTCTGGTCCAACTGAACTGATCATTGGCTCTAACTTCTGATGTTCGGCAACTTGAAGACCATTTACAGCCATTAATTGACTTCATGTCCCCAAACAACTATGCAATTTTTATCGATGACAAGGCCCTATGTCACGGGCCACTATTATTGGCGACTTGTTTGAAGAACATTCTGGACAATTCGAGCGAATGATTTGGCTACCCTTACCTCTCAAAATGATCCCATCGAAAATTTATGGGACGTAATCGAGAGTTTAGTTCGTGCACAAAATTCTGCAGCGGTAAGACTTTCGCAATTTTTGCCGGCTATAAAGGAAGCATGGCTAGGTATTTCTGAAGGCGACTTCCAGGGGCTTGTTGAGTCCACGTCAACGTCGAGTTGCTGCACTGCGCCGGGCAAAAGGGAGTCCGACACGAGGTTAGGAGCTGTCCCGTGACTTCTGTCTCCTCAGTGTACACTGGCTTGCGCTCAACATTAATTCTGAACGAGTACTCCATCAAACAGTCGTAGAGAAACATTTGCGTCTTTTCAAATGTGACATGTGATTTCACGGTATTGCGTTGACTCCCCTCTTGCATGCCACCATTCATCATAAATCCGTCTGAGTAAGAACTTCAATGATGCGACTTCTTAGAGAGAGCAACCATCACCTGGAAGGCTAGCAGACAAATCGTCCTGGATACACGTTAAGTCTAACACACCAGTCGATATTTCTACAAAACTGCCACTTTTAAGACCAGCGTCAATAGTTAAATGTATGATGTCAGACATGGTTTCTGTTGCAAAGTAATAAAAAAGTACGTAAAAATAATCGAATAATAGGGAGTCTGTAGGATGTGACGTTCTGTAGTCACTTTATAACTGAAACTGATTATAGCCTATTATTGCAAAGTGTAAACATAGACATATGTGCAAAGAAACAGACTCATGACATAGCAGATCAAATATGGATATTAAGACAATTTGTTAAGAACAGGGAAGTGTACGAGATCAAACTAAGTGACACGTTCAGTGTATTAGGAACTGAAGGAAATACGAACACAGGGGAATGGGGGAATCTAAGAGAGCAAAAATGTAGCAGATACGAAGAATGTAAAGGAATATAGTAATATTAACTTGATATCATATGCTGCATTAAGCAAAACTAAATGTCCCCAAGAATTAGAGCAGAGAAAATGAAAAATTATATTGAGAAATAATTTAAGCCAACATGAAGTGTGAAGAAATGTATAAGAACATTAAGCTAATCCTTAGAGATAGAACATTTTATCAGTTAACGCGGCGGAGGCAATAATATGAAAATTCCAAGATTGCTTCAATTGTTCGTAAAATTAAGATATGAATTTGATACTCGGGTAACTACTAATGAAAACGATAACATTCCAGAACTAGTGGCAGATGAGTTGTATAAAAACGATCGATCTACGAAGGAAGGTCTTCTACAGGTCCAACCGATCGTCCAAGTCGTGGGAGGTAGACAACGGCAAGAAGCAGGGGATTGCCTGTGGGGTCAAAGTGCTGCGGGGTCTGCGTTTGTTCCTACGGCATCTGTGGAGGTCCTACAGGAACCACAGAGAGGGATAGCCAATGTGGCTACGATGAAGCTACGATAGGCCCACCCATTCATTAGTGTACAATCGATTTGCTTTGAACAAGCGAACGAACCTCGGATCGAAACCAATACCGCAAGTGACAAAGCCTTTGACGGCCAACATGGTCCCCATGAAAGACAGATTTGTCCAAAAAATATGTAAATATTGGGATTACTAATATTGTATCTTTATGAAAGGATGCAAGACTCCTGGAAATCACACAGATAATTACAGAAGGGAACACACTGATAATGGTACTAAGTGACGTAAGAAAAAGAGGTGATTAGGAAGAGACAAAAGAAAAATGAAGTCAAAATAATAGCAGCTACAGAACTAGAGAAAAGGCACTCAAAGTGGAAGGGACAGAATAATTAAACTTACGATAATGATAGAAGGAATTGTTCTTGATGTAGACCAGGTTTGAAACAGACGAGAAGGGTGAGTTTTTCACTAATCTGAAAGATTCTCTAAAATATAACACGACTGTGGTTATAGAACACTTAGTTGGCAAAGATAGAAGAAGGTATGAGACAGTCACGGAAAAGATCTCAGAAATGTGGATATTGATAGACGCACGTCTGAGAAATTAATGGATTATTGGTAATGGACGATATAAGAAATGGGAAAGTCACATGTCTACCGGATATAGTTGGAGCTTGGAACAGGAATCCATAGGACCCTATATAAAAATAACTGAAGGAAGAGAGAAATGGAGGTGATTCTAAGCATTAATCTCGACAGTGACCACAGACTGTCGGTAGGGACATCGAAGAAATTTAGAAAACATACTTATGGTGGAAAGAGAAAGGCTAAAGTAAAGTTTTCGGAACTGAAATATAGACAAATACAAGACATATACGGGGAGAAGATTAAGACGCAGGTTCCTAAAAATGAGAGGATGGACGTGGCGCGGAAGAATGGAGGAAGTCGGTTCAAATGGCTCTGAGCACTATGGGACTTAACATCTGAGGTCATCAATCCCCTAGAACTTAGAACTACTTAGACCTAATTAACCTAAGGACATCACACACATCCATGCCCGAGGCAGGATTCGAACCTGCGACCGCAGCGGTCGCGCGGTTCCAGACTGAAGCGCCTAGAACCGCTCGGTCACACCAGCCGGCGAGGAAGTCGGAATCGGCCTTAGTCAAGGAAGGTCATCAACCAAAAATCAAACACAAGGAAACTCTATGATGGAATGAAACAACTGCAGAAGCAGTCAAGAAGGAGAATAACTCATGGATAGGAGGGTTTAAATGCACAACGGAACATAATAGGGATAAATGGGAACGACTAAGCAGAGCAACAAGGAAAATGGTGGCAATGGCCAAGAAGATGCCTCGGAAGAAATCCACAAAAGAAATAGAAGAGAATTTCAAAGATGACAACAAGATGTTACTCTGCGTGACAGGTAACAGAAAGATCCAAAAAGAGAATATTTCTAAAGGTATCAACATATAAGGAGAACCCATGTGGGAGGAAGAAGAAGCTTTTTGAAAGTGTGGAAAGAATACTTCCATTTTGTTTCATGATGAATCAAATACACGTGATAAGATAGAAGGATAAGAAAGAAATAACACCATCATAGAGGAATTAAAAAGGAAGATCTGCAGATGTTGGATGTAGAGAAAGTTCTATTAGAAATGGCAAATGCAAAGCTCCTAGTTTAGAAGACATCAGGCTAGAAATGTACTAAGGTATAGGACCAAGCGGTACAGAATAATGAGGATAGTTTGGACATTTGGAAAGAATCCTGATGACTGGACAAATGCAGTTGATATACGTATCTTTAAACAAGGGTAAAAAGGTGCTCCTGTGGGAATTACAGATTAATAGTACTAGTGTACCACTGCACGCAGATTTACGAAAAGATAATTTCACACGAAATCAGGAATAAGATAGAACCACAATTAGGAGAAAAGATAACAAGGAACTCAAACCGGAAAATCAACTGTAGATGTTATATTTACAGCCAGGCAGTTGCAGAAAAGAAATGGGGATTTGGGAAAGACATGGTAATTGAATTTATAGGCCTAAAAAGGCTTATGATGATGTCAGAAGGGATGATATATGGCTAACTGAGACTATGTTGGAAAGGTCAAAAAGAATGCAACTCAGAATCAGAAACATATGCAATAAAGGCCTGAAATGTGTTATAATGAATGGTAAAAAATCAGAATGGTTTAGAACGGACAGAGGGGTTCGGCAAGGGTGTGTGCTCTCACCAGTGCTCTTTAACATAGTCACGGACAACATCATAAGGAAAGTTCGCCAAGGGTCAGCAGGAGATAATGTGAGAGTCGAAGCATATATAGATGTTGTGATGATTTGGGAAGAAACTGCGCACAAATTGGAAGGAAAGTTAAATATCTGGCAGAGAGTAATTGAAAAATAAGCCTTGGAATTAAGTATAACAAAAAATGAGGTAGTGAAAATCAGCAGGACAAATGAAAAAACGAAGAATTTAAGTTGCAATGGAAAAATTATTGAAAAGGCAGACGCTTCCGAGTATCTAGAAAGTAAATCAACCAAGAAAGGAAACATCAACGACTAAATTTTGGAAAGAATAGAAAATTGATAAAAATTTGGTTATTGTGTATCGAACATAATTAGAAATAGGAAAATACCTGCCAGAGCAAAGATCATGATATCTAAGTAATGTTATCTACCACTTTTGACGTATGGATCACAGTGTTGGACTTGGAAAAATTCATAGCTGAGCAAAAAACAAGCAACAGAGATGCATTTTCTACGAGGAATTCTGGATAAGACGAGAAGGGACAGGATAAGAAATGAGAAGATACAAAACATCCTTCAGATCAATCCCCTAAAAGAAAGTACGGGGACATATAGGCATAAATACAGAGGGGGCCAAAAAAATGTATCCACTGTTTAAAAGTCCATAATTTGCAAACTAATTGACTGAGTTGTCTCATTTTTGGTGAAAGTGTAGCTTAAGTCCAACTTAAAGATATCACTGTAGGTGTTAGAAATGGTCACCATTAACATCCACACACAAACGATGCCTCCGAACTGCAGCACAAACTACTGACTGCAACGTGTTCAGCTGGATATCTGCACATGAATGTACGATGGATTCTCGAAGTTCATCCAATGTGCGTGGCGTCTGTCGATAAACGACGTCCTTTAGTGTTTCCCACAGGTAAAAGTCCAGAGGAGTTAAGTCTGGGGAACGTGGTGGATACTCCACAGCACCCCTACGGCCTATCCATGTTCTTGGTAGATTTTCGTCCAGATACGCCCTAACACGATTTTGGTTGTGGGCTGGGGCACCATTTTGTTGAAAGTAAACTCGTCTCCATACAAGTCTCGGATGGCAGGTAAAATGGATGTCTGAAGCTTCTGAAGGTACACTCATCGGTAACTGTGCCGTCAAAGAAGAATGGCCCAATCAAGCCCCAGTAAGACACACCATACATTTACTCCTGTCAAATTCACGGCTTTGTCTACATGGACGTTCGGATTTTCGGCGGCCCAGTAGATGCAATTGTGGCAATTTACTGTACCATTGAGTTTGAACTGTGCCTCATCAGACCATCATCTCTGCAAACTCTTCATCGTTGCGCACCATGTTAGTAAATCACTCCCAGTACTCCACTCTACGATCTGGGTCGTCCTCATTCATTGCGTGTAGCAGTCGTGGGATGTATCACTTCCACTTCGCTGTCTTCAAAATTCGCCGAATACGTGAGCGACTCACTCCAGTTTCACGGGCACACTGTCTAACAGACATCTGTGGTGAGCGAGTGAGTTGTTGTAACACATGACGGGAGTTAGCTGGACTTGTTACTATTACAGGTCGTCCAGGTCGTTGTTTGTGTACATCTTTAACGCAGCCTCCGGCTTCAGATTTGTCTCGAATGCGACGAATCGTTAAACGTGTCGGTGGCTCTGTTTGTTACTCATTTCGCCATTACGGTTGAACTTCATTATTGTTTTCGAACTTAAAATACCATTTCAAAACTGACTACCTTTTATCGAATGTAAGTCTTGCGCCAGCCATGTTTACTCGAGTAACTAGGTTCAACTAAGAACAAAACACTGACTATCTGGTGACTGTAATCTGACAAAACAAAGCAACGCAATACAACGCTTGCGTGACGATTGCTGGAACTATAAACTATTACACTACCAAAGATGAGACAACTCCGTCAATTAGTTTGCCAGTTATGGACTTTTAAACAGGGGATACATTGTTTGGACCCCTCTGTAGTTTGGCCATGAGAAAGGAGTGGGTCAAGAAAGACTTCCAGGAGAGCCCTAGAATGGACAGAATCTGAACGAAGCCCAATTGGAAGACCACGAACAACATGGAGAGATAAGGTGAGGAATGAAGTGAATCGGAGAGCAGTGCAGAGCGAGAAAATGCTGAATCATGAACTGTGGGAGAAAAAAAAAAAGCTCGGAAGAGGCTCTGTGAACGACCTGCATAAGCAGAATCGTTTCAGCAAGAGGAAGAAGAAGAAGTCTATGAAGGGAAGGAAAACAGTGTGAAGTCATAGTGCTTGAACAGAAATGATTAAAGCTGAGCAGAAAATTGACACCGAAATAACTTGCAAGACTTGGTGGATATCTGCGGAGTAAGACATTTCCTTGCAGCGTGAACAATATTCTATCTCTCAAGGGAGGAGAGAGGCAAGAAATAAGATATCGGCATCCGTTACGTAAATGGGAAACAATATGTGTAGTCACTACATAGAACATAAAACAGTACAAATTAAAAATGTAGTCATACAACCAGTTTATAATAGTTTTCCTTTTCGGATTGTTGAAAGTAGTGGACAAAATAAATGATGTCTTCAAAACTAGGCTTCCGATAAGTTGAAATGTAAAGTCTACAACGAATGTGTGTCACAACTTTTGATCTATATTAGTAAATAATAAGTGAGGAAGTAGGTATCTATTATCAACTCTAATTATTATGTGAAGATATAGGCCTCCTTTGCAAAACAAGTTTCAAAATTTCTGTTATTTCTAGGTAGTTTATTTAATGCGAACTAGAATTTCAGTCTTGCCTGAAGGAAAGCTGAAAAGCTGCAAATAAACGATATTCATTTTACTTTTAGAATAAATACAATTATGGTGAAATCATATCATACGAAATCATGCCATTGCGATACAATGTTATTGAGTGAGATTAGTGGGCACTTACAAGGGAATGGTCCAATAAGATATATCGAAACCCACCCCTAAAATTTTTACGCAGGAAGAAGTCAACGAAAGAAATTCACTGCCAGAATTTTGGCTGCTAAGAGGCACTGCAAGTATTTTACAAAAATGTTAAGTTAGAATTTTTTGTCGCCCGAAGAACAGATTGTAACAGCGGTTTGTACAGACCTGCCCGCCAAGTGCGCGACTCGGTGAACCGCTCACACAGACAGCAATTTTAAGCACGTAAGACCTAGTTTACAATGGAGTGAATGGGAGCGAACACATGCGAATGAGCTTTGCCAAAAATTCAAAATGGGTAGAATCGTTTATACTAGAGGGAACAGAAGACAACATGAGGTAGCGAACATAACCTATGAATGCTGTGTCATTAGGTTTTAGTTTTTGGAGCTAATATTCGGTATACAGGATACAACTCTATCTTGTTGGAGCCACAATGCGAAACTTTGGTATTTAGTGAGGATTATTTGGCGTGGCGAGCGCACTGTTCTTGACGGAGTGTGCAAAAGGCGCAGGGAAGGAAGAATTCAAGTGTCTTAATTTGTATGTAAGCGTGACACGCGTGGAGATCGTGCACTTTAAACGGAGTAACAAAAATTTGATGGGGTCTGTAACTAGCAATAATACATACAACTTTAATGCTTGGTAAGTGTTTGATTGTGTTCACCGTCAGCCCTAAGCTCAGCAATTCCTTTCGCCAGGTAATGTTCGATAATTCTGTCAATTGCATGACCCGTGTGAAACTTTCTCACTGTTGGAGTTTTAAAGAACAACAATATTTGGAATAAGTTTAAGCGTTGGAGTAACGGTAGCTGTGGGAATGAGCAGAAAACATTTTTAAAAATGAACCGAACAATGTGAAGTAATAATCATGAATTTATGATACATCCTTGCATAATTATACATTTCCATATACATAATTTTCAACAAAGCTCATGACAGGGCCTTGCAGTATCACGGTCTAAATGACATGCAGTCTTCGTGTACCTGTTGTTTTTCATTTTTTTAAGGAGTATAGAATTGTTAGGTGATTTATGTACCCTTGAAAATACTATGTACAGTTGTCTGTAAGTAAAGATGGGATTTGGTAAATACATTCCGCCTCTTTGAAGCGTTTGTCCCTGCGACTCGTTTCCAGTGATCGGAAATGCAATTTCAATAGGCAACTGCCTACTTGTCAATTGAAAACGATGGCACGGATCAGATGGTGTTAAGTTTATCAGTGGCATTCAACATAACAACAGTGTTTTCTTTTAATATAACCTTATGTATCGGTAACCCCGACGGACCTAATGACTACACAAATTCTTCAAGATACATCTGGTTGTCAGTTCTTTCGTCGTACAGTACAGTGTCACAACTGTAGTAAACGCGAAGTGTATAGTATAAAATGTCGCGCTCGCTTCTTACTTGGTCCATCACCTCTAACTGTATCCTAAGATTTTAATTGTACTTCATTCTTTATGTAAGACATTAGGCCCTAGTAGCAATAAGTAAATCACAACTCAAGGCGGCAATGACAAATATGTTTTTTCGTTCCAGTAAGTACATTCGTTTAGAAAAGATAACTTTTCCGACGGGAAAAGATAATGGACTACCGCAGAGGTCACGAATGTTATCTGTGTACAAATTATGTAGTTAATAATTACTTTAAAACAAATAATGTTTTTGCTTTGTTTTTTAATTTCCACCGCTATAAGTGTGAACCCTCAATCCTTCCTGGTCATGCTGACAAAGTTTTATGAATTTATTTGTGAAACTATAGACAGTGGAAATTAAAATGTCCTGTGATGCCACTCCTGCTCCAAGTCAGACCATTTGAGGTCCTACCCCCCTTAAATGGAATGACGCGTAGCTATTAAAGGAGGAGGAGAGAACAGCGAGAATACAATAATAGGAACTCCATGCCATATACCGAATTAAACAGAATTTCTCGGAAACGTCTCCGTCAGGCAGAGAAAGTTTTGCATCACCCCGGTTCCCAGAACTCCTGAAGATAGATGTTGACTGTGGATATTGTATCAGTACCTTTGTCTGTTCAGAGATGTCACTAAATCCACCCAAAGATGTAAACAACCATGCATGTGCAGCGCCTATTAGACGGAGGGGGTTCGACAGCCTATCAGTCACAGTCATTCCACCAGGAAGGACGTACACAGCTCGTGTTGTGTGTAGTTCAACAATGCCTACACGGTCAATCCGCGGTTCGATCGCGTCCGTATTGTTACTTTGTGACAGGAAGGGCTCTCAACTAGGGAACTGTCCAGGCGTCTCGCAGTGAATCAAAGCGATGTTGTTCGGACATGGAGGAGATACAGAGAGACAGGAATTGTCGATGACATGCTGCGCTCAGACCGCCCAACGGCTACTACTGCAGTGGATGAATGCTACCTACGGGGTATGGCTCGGAAGAACCCCGACAGCAACGCCACTATGTTGAATAATGCTTTTTGTGCTGTACAGGACGTCGTGTTACAACTCAAACTGTGCGCAGTGGGCTACATGATGCGCAACTTCTCTCCCGACGACCAAGGCGAGGTCCATCTTTGCAACCACGACACCATGCAGCGCGGTACATATGGGCCCAACAACATGCCAAATGGAGCGCTCAGGATTGGCATCACGTTCTCTTCACCGATGAGTGTCGCATATGCCTTCAACCAGAAAATCGTCGGAGACGTGCTTGGAGGCAACATGGTCAAGCTGAACGCTTTAGACACACTGTTTAGCGAGAGCAGCAAGGTGGAGATTCCCTGCTGTTTTGGGGTGGCATTATGTGGGGTGGACGTACGCCGTTGGTGGTCATGGAAGGAGCCGTAACGGCTGTACGATACGTGAATGCCATCCTCCGTCCGATAGTGCAACTATATCGGCAGCATATTGGCGAGGCATTCGCTTTCATGGACGACAATTCGCACCACCATCGTGCCCAACTTGTGAACAACTTCCTTCAGGATAACGACAACGCTCGACTAGAGTCGCCAGCACGCTCTCCAGACATGAACCCTATCGAAAATGCCTGGGATAGACTTAAAATGGCTGTTTATGGACGACGTGACCCACCAACCGCTCTGAGGGATCTATGCCGAATCGCCGTTGAGAAGTGGGACAATGTGGACTAACAGTGCGTTTATAAACTTATGGATAGCATGCCACGATGAATACAGGCATGCATCCACGCAAGTGGACGTGCTACTGGGTATTAGAGGTACCATAGTGTACAGCAATGTAGATCTCTGGAGGTCTCGCTGTATGGTGGTACAACATGCAATGTGTTGTTTTCATGAGTAATAAAAAGGGCGGAAATGATATTTATGTTTATCTATACTCCAATTTTCTGTACAGGTTCCGGAACTCTCGGAACGGAGGTTATGCAAAACTTTTTTTTGGTGTGTGTAATTGAAAACAATATGGACCATGAAGACAGTGCAAAATACTATATGAATAAAATAAGACAGTACCTTAAGTTAACAGACCCCGCGTTTCATCATTTTAGATGACATGGAAAACAGTAGGAGTATTACAATAGTGCTTTAAACGCTTACGACGTCCAAGAGATGAATTACATATACAGCTAAATATAAATGAGTCTAATGACATTCCGGAAGTAGCGGCAGATGATGTGTATAAAGTCGTTCAGTCTGTGAAGGAAAGGAAGGCAGTGAGAAATGACAGTATTTGAACAGAAATGTTCAAAGCTGGAGGCAACTGATGCAGAAATAACATGCAAAAATAGATAGTATCTGCACAGGTAGATATTCCGCTACAGTGAGAACAGTATTCTGTCTGTCAAGACAGGAAACAGGCAAGATATGACAATAAGGTGTCGCCATCCGTTACATAAGCGGGAAAGGTTATGTATAACCACTATATGGAAGAGATAATAGTAGAAATTAAAAATGTTGTCATAGAACCAGTGTATAAGATTTTATATTTACGGTAGTTGGAAACAGTGAATGTACGAAAAATTTGCCGGCCGGAGTGGCCGAGCGGTTCTAGGCGCTACAATCTGGAACCGCGCGACCGCCACTGTCGCAGGTTCGAATCCTGCCTCGGGCTTGGATGTGGTAAGTCTCGTAGTGCTCAGAGCCATTTGAACCATTTTGAACGAAAAATTACGATGAAAAAATAATTTCTTTGTGACTAAAATTCCAATAAGTCTGAAGCGGGAAGCCTACAATGTTGTACAATTATGGAACCTTTTTTTTTTTCCTCAAGAATTCTGCCGTTCTTGGAGAAGGAAAATCTCATCTATAAAAATCAACTGGATTACGCAAACAGAGCTCTGTTCCTCCATGATATCCACAGTGGCGTAGACAATGGTGCTCAGACTGATGCCGTGTTCCTTGACTTCAGGAAGGCATTTGACACCGTACCACACTACCGTTTAGTGAAAAAAAATATATATACGACGTTACCGAGTATCGGAGCGGATTTGCGATTGGATTCAAGACATCTTTGCAGGCAGAACTCAACACGTCGCTCTTAACGGAACAAAATCGACAGATGTAAAGGTAATTTTCGGAGTAAACCAAGGAAGCGTGTTTGGTCCGTTATGTTTGTAATATAAGTTGACCCTGAACGTAAATAAATGTAACATATTGCGCATAAAAGAAATCCACTACTCTATAGCTACACTATTGATGAGAAACCGCTGGAAACAGTATCTACAGTGAAATATCTAGGAGTAACTAGCCTCAGCGACCGTAAGTGGAACGACCACATAAAACAAATAGCGGGATAAACCAGATGCCAGACTTAGATTCATAGGAAGAATCTTAAGGAAATGTAACTCATTCGCGAAGGAAGTGGCTTATAAGGCGCTTGTTGAAACGATTCTTGAGTATTGTTCATCTTGGAATCCCTACCAGACAGGAGTGATAGGAGAGAGAGAGAGAGAGAGAGAGAGAGAGAGAGAGAGATAAGAGAACGTTGTGGAGATGCTCAAATAACTCCATTGGCAGACGTTACAAGAGAGGCGTTATGCATCACGGAGACATTTTCTATTGCAATTTCGAGAGAGCACTGTGCGGGAAGAGTTGAACAGCATATTACTTTCCCCCGCATACGTCTCGAGTGATGACTATGAGGAGAAAATCGGAGAAATTAGAGCCGATACGGAGCCTTACCGTCAATCATTCTTCCCATGCGCTACTGGTGAGTGGAACATGATTCGAGGGCCCAGTTAGCGGTAAAAAACGTACCCTCCACCACACCCACCAGTGGAGAGCTCCCAGTTATGAATTACAGGAAAAACAAGAAACAAACAAACAAACTACCGAAAAGTTTGAATTGGACGAGATAATTGTGGATCTACGACTTTCTTTGCTATATTCCAGTAGATAAGAAGAAAAGAGAGAGAGTCAGCGGTCTCGTGTAAGGTGAGGAGATGACATCACAAAACTTACAGAAGCAACATCCGAGAAGAACATGAGGCCTTTTACCATCTGTGGTTACGAAATAGCTAATGATAATAATGACGATGATGACGGCGATGAGATTAAAACAAAATTGGTAAACAGCATCAAATCACTCAGACTGAGACTTATTCCTTCCCTCACTCAGAATGGCATTGGGTCCAAGAAATTTTTTATGTTTTTCTTTGTGCATACGTATCCTTTGTGTTGGATTAAACCATTGAAGATGTTTGCATTACTGAATTTACAGCCTGAATAAAAAAGTCAGTTACATGTAATGGTCACCAGGAGTTATGCAGGCTAAAGTCGTATCGAAAAGAAAACATTGTATGATGGCTTTTATATTTAGGGAAATCGGTGGTAAGATATGCATATGACCAGGTGGAAAACGTCGGAAGCTCGTGAGACTTGGTCGATGGTGTTCTATACAAGGAAGGTATATCTTATCTATATAAACGATGTTGGAGACAATCTGAGCAGCCGTCTTCGGTTGTTTGCAGATGACGCTGTCGTTTATCGACTAATAAAATCATCAGAAGATCAAAAAAACTGCAAAACGATTTAGAAAAGATATCTGAATGGTGCGAAAATTGGCAATTGACCCTAAATAACGAAAAGTGTGAGGTCATCCACATGAGTGCTAAACGGAATTCGTTAAACCTTGGTTAACGATAAATCAGTCTAATCTAAAAGCCGTAAATTCAACTAAATACGTAGGTATTACAATTAGGAACAACTTAAATTGGAAGTAACACAAAGAAAATGTTGTGGAAGACTAACCAAAGACTGCGTTTTATTGGCAGGACACAGAAAATGTAACAGACCTACTAAATAGACTGCCTACACTACGCTAGTACGTTTTCTTTTTGAGTACTGCTGCGCGGTGTGGGGTCCTTACCAGGTAGGACTGACGGTGTACATCGAAAAAGTTCAAAGAAAGGCAGCACGTTTTGTATTATCGCGTAGTATGGCAGAGAGTGTCACAGAAATGATACAGGATTTGGGCTGGAAATCATTAAAAGAAAGGCGTTTTTCGTAGCGACGGAATCTTCTCACGAAATTTCAATCACCAACCTCCTCCTCCGAATGCTAAAATATTTTGTTGACACCGACCTACATAGGGAGAAACGATAACCACGATAAAATAAGGGAAATCAGAGCTCGTACGGAAAGGTATAGGAGTTCATTCTTTCCACGCGCTATACGAGATTGGAATAATAGAAAATTGTGAAGGTGGTTCGATGAACTCTCTGGCAGGCACTTGAATGTGATTTGCAGAGTATTCATGTAGATGTAGATGTAGATGGAGGCAAGCTTAGGACACTGTAGCGAAATGCAAGAAGCCTTGCATAGGATTGGCAGTTGAGCTTCAAAATAAACAAATGTAGCCTACTGTGCACAAATAGGCACAATGACCGTATTATATGGTTACAAGATTGCTGAAACCCAGTGAAAGCAGTCACATCCGGTCGGTATCTGGAAGTGTGTACACAAAGCGATTCAATGTGGAACAACTACACGAAACCAATCCTAGGAAAGACAGATACTAGAGCCTTATTGGAATAAATCTAAGTGTAGTCCCGCCAGGTAGGAGGCAACTTACGAAATCCTTTCTGAGGTGACACTTTAATATTGTATAGGACTGATAGTGGAAATAGAGGATATCCACAGAAGAGCAGTGTGTTTCGTCACAGGTTAGTATAACAGTCGCCAAAGCGTCGCGGAGGTATTCATATCCAGCGGATATGGCTACAACAAAGGCTTGACAAACACAGTGCGGCTTAATGTTAAAATTCGGTGAGCGCACTTTCCTGGAAGAGTCAGCGAACGTATTGCTTCTTCCTACTCATATGTACGCTCCTGGTAGCTGAATGGTTAGCGCGACGGAATGTCATACCTAGAGGCCCTAGTTCGATTCCCGGCTGGGTCGGAGATTTTCTCCGCTCAGGGACTGGGTATTGTGATGTCCTTATCACCATCATTTCATTCCCATCGATACACAAGTCGTTCAAGTGGCGTCAACTCGAAAGACTTGCACCAGGCGAAAGGTCTACGCGATGGGAGGCCCTAGCCACACGGCATTTCCTACTCATATCACACGAAAACGCCATGAAGATAAAATTAGATGCATTCAAGATCAAACAAAAGCTTACCAAAAATTATTATTCTTCCCGAGTACTATTTGCAACTGCAGTACCGAGCGAGGTGGCGCAGTGGTTAGACACTGGACTCGCATTCGGGAGGACGACGGTTCAATTCCGCGTCCGGCCATTCTGATTTAGGTTTTCCGTGATTTCCCTAAATCACTCCAGGCAAATGCCGGGATGGTTCCTCTGAAAGGGCACGGCCGACTTCCTTCCCCATCCTTCCCTAATCCGATGAGACCGATGACCATGCTGTCTGGTCTCCTTCCCCAAAAACCAACCAACCAACTGCAGTAGGAAAGGATTAAAGGACAGTGGTACATAAAGTACCATCCGCCGTACGCCATATGTTCGCTTGTGGAGTACGGAAGCAAATTTAGATGTAGAAAACGAGTGGAGCTACAAGTGAAAAAAAATTGATTAATGCAAACCGGGCCTTCAAATGCAATTGTACAATGAGCGTGTGCTATCAATTTGGACTTACGGCAAAGATACGTGAACGTTTAATGGAAAATAGAAAAGTGTGGTTTGAGGGGCGAGGTGTGGTGCGTGTAGGGGAGTCACCGTACCTGCACGAGGCAGCGAGGAGGCGTAGCCAGCCGTGGCGAGCAGCAGTGCCAGCAGCAGAGTCGGCAGGGGGGCCATCGTGGAGTCCGCACTGAGGGACCTGCGGCCGCCGCCCGCTTATATTGCGTGCGCCGATACTGTCGCTCTTATCATCCAGCCAATGGAAGCTCGTTAGTAGCGTCACGTGTCTTGAGGAGCACCAAGGTAGAACAATGTGGGGCGATAGGTTCAACTATCTGTAACGTGTATGTCACTTAGGTAAAAGCTCTTACATTATAACGACAGACGCTATGGTGGGGTTCACAAATACACGAGTTAGAATTCATCGTCTCGGCGACGTAGACTTCGGTTGACTGAAGGCGGGCTTCTATAGTCCGACAGCTGGCATTCGGCCACTAACGGGCTGGCCTGCTCTCGCCACCAACTCACCTGTGGGGGATCTCAAACGCCTTGTCGGCCATCACTGAGTTGCCGATTCCGGTGCGTAATGCACTGTGCTTGCCGCTTCCCAGCGAGCCGTTGCAGAAGGATATTCGTGGAACGTCTGGTTTCGCGTCTCTCATAATCTACAATGAACATAGTTGAAAGAGGGACATAAAAGAGACGCTGCAGCGATCTATGAGATATAGACTTTGCACTTAATACTTGTTATATTGACAAAATTCCACAAAAGCACCATCGTAGACGTTTATACACATTAAATGCAATGCGATTCACTACTTTGAAAAGATACATTGTCAAATAGGGTATTTTTGCGATCAAGAATAAAAAGTACACTTGCAAGTAGGCTGTTTAGGTTTTTATGTTGGTAACGTCACGTAGTGCTCTGTATGAAAATCACTCGCTGTCCTGTGTGCAGTCTGTGGCTGGTTGGCATTGTTGGAATATTCGCTATTGCAGTGTTGGGAAGTTGTTGCTGAGACGCACCTCAAACCCGGTGTTTTTGTCCGTGTAGCAAACTACTCCTGCTACAGGACAGACAGGCCCACCGCCTTCGGTGTCACAGCGTTGTACGTGCGAAATTCCCTCCGCCACCACCCCATTCTCCTCCCCCCACTTAACACTGTGGAAGCCACTGGCGTTGTTGTCCACACGGTGAGGGGTCCCATCACGTTCGTGGCTCTCTATAGACCACCACGAGGCCTTCTTGAAACACCGGACCATGAGGCATTGCTGTCGCTCGGCAACGACGTCTTTGTTGGCGGCGACTTCAATGCCAAACATGCTGCCTGGAACAGTAGATTAACAAACACATCTGGTCGTCGACTCCTACGGGCCGCTGAGCGGCATCACGCCCGCACCATCGGCCCGCACGACCCCACCATATACCCCACTGGAGGACGTCCCCCTGATGTCCTAGACATCGCAGTGGTGAAAGGTCTACCCCACCCCATCACTGCAGCCACCCGCATCGCTCTAGCCTCTGACCACCGGCCTGTCATCTGTTCCATCGATCTCGTTGGAACCACGACCGCGCCGAGTGAAGGCCTGAACATCCGCAGTATTGACTGGCAGTCCTACCAGAGATGGGTCGAAGCAGCCCTACCCACAATCCCTGCTGCCGATCAAACGGACGCAGATCGTACCCTCATACACCTCACCACCATTGCCCTAGATGCTGCAACAGCAGCGCCCCCTTACCGCCCACACCGGCCCCCAGACCATCTGCGTCCACTCCCCCCACACATCCTTGCTCTCATCACAGAGATAAACCGGACCACCCGAGAATGGGGGCTCACTCGGAACCCGGCAACCAAGCGCCTCGTCAATAGACTACAGCGCCAAATCAAGGCTGCGGTGCAAGACCACCGCAATCAGGCATGGGAGAACAAAATCTCTGCCATTGACCTGAGTGACCCGTCTGCTTGGCGGCTCACAAAAAGCCTTCTGAGACGAGAGCAACGGACCCCCCCCCCCCTCCAGGTCGGCAATGACTTTGTGTCCAAGCCAGACGCCAAGGCTAATGCCTTGGCTGATGTCTTCGCGCACAACTTCACCCCGGTCAACGACCCCGTTGACCCCGACCATATCCGCCTGGTAACGGCACGCCTCCCACGACTCCTTGCCGTCCAGGACCCAGAGGATGAAATCACCCCCATCAATGAAGAGGAGGTTGAACTGCAATTGCGGTACCTCAAATCCAAGAAAGCTGGTGGCCCTGATAAGCTGACGAATGCCCTCCTCAAGCAGCTACCCCCAGCTGCTATTCCCATCCTGACGGCCACCTTCAACAACATCCTCAGAACCAGGCAATATCCCACTGCCTGGAAACATGCTGAAGTGGTCGCCATACCCAAGGCTGGGAAGGATCTTCGTTTCCCTGCCAACTACCGATCCATCAGCCTCTTGCCCGCCATCTCCAAGGTGTTCGAGAGGCTGTACCTTAAACGACTGCTCATCCACATTGCCCGAGAACGAGTCCTCCCTGATGAGCAGTTTGGCTTCAGGCAGGGACACGCAACCACTCACCAACTCCTGCGCCTTGTAGAAGAGGCACTGGACGCCATAGAACGTAGGGAGTACTTCGGGGCCATAATCCTCGACGTGTCCAGAGCGTTTGACTCGGTCTGGCACGAAGGGCTGCTCTACAAACTATTTTCCCTCGGCTTTCCAGTGTCCCATGTACGGCTAATAGCCACATACCTGGAAGGTCGCACCTTCCATGTTAGGATCCCTGATGGGAAATCTACACGACGACGTATCAGGGCAGGAGTACCACAAGGCAGCGTACTTGGACCGCTACTCTACTCCCTCTTTACAGTCGATCTGCCCTCCACACCGAGGGTACATTTAGCTCTCTACGCAGATGATACTGCACTCTTCTCTCGTTCTCTGAGTGCGGCAGGTCTTCAACAGAGGCTCCAGAGGGCTACAGATTCCCTAACTGATTGGGCTAGGACCTGGCGTCTGGCATTTAATCCCTCCAAAACCCAAGCCCTTATCATCTGCCGATGCCATATTCCCATTCGGTTCCCTCAGGTGATGGTACTTGGTACACCAGTCCCCTGGACTCGTACTGCGAAGTACTTGGGTGTTACCCTGGACCAGCGCCTCACCTGGCGCCCCCACATCGATGACGTGCGTCGTAAAGCAATGGGGCGGCTATGCCTGCTCTACCCTCTCATCAATCCAACCTCTTCACTCCCCCCCCCCCCCCACCTTGATGTTAGATTGTACACCTCCCTTGTTCGCCCCATCCTTGAATACGCGGTGGTGGTGTGGAGCAATGCTGCCCCCACTCACCTCCGCCGACTCCAAACCGTTCAGAACCGGGCTCTCTGGCGTACCCTCCACCTCCCTTTCGACTTCCCAACCCAAGAGCTCCACATCCTGGCCGAGGTGCCGCTCCTTCATACCCGCATCCTCTCCGCAGCCAATTCCTTTTACCAACAAACCCGTCACTCTCCTAATCCCTTAATCCTTTCCTTGGGCACCCGTGTCCATCGTCTAGCCACCACTCGATGGCCTGACCTTCTATTCCGCCCCGCATGACCTCGCACACACTAGCCACCTCAATTCATGTAGACTACCATCTCTCACATCATCGATTCATCTCCCCTAGTCATGTCATCCACCCTCCACAGAATACCACCCTCATCAGCCCCACACCCTCCCCACTACCGGCCTAATCATGACAGGCTCTCCTTTTTCACTTCTTCATCTGTCACTCTCAGACTTCTTTCTCTTTCTTCCCACCCCACTTCACCACCTCAAGACTGTCTGCCACCATCATCAAAAGATGCCGCCAAGAAGAAGAAGAGGCCAGGAAAATGGCCTTTCGTTTCCTCTCAACTTATGCTGTTCCTCCTCCTATCCTATACTCTATCACTTAGTTATAACTCTCGGCTAGCCAATGGGCCATTCGTCTTCCACACACGCCTACTGTCCCTTCTACTGTCCTGTCTTCTTTCATTAAAAAAAAAACCGCTGGCCAGTCAATTGGGCCATTCGTTTTCCAATTTCTTCGACTATCGCTCTAACTATCCTTTCACCCTTGAAAAAAAAAAAAAAAGCACAAAAGTCAAGCAAACATCTAATCGTCATGACACCCCACACCAATCTTCATGTAAGAAGGAGAAGCGCTCCAGTTGCGCTAGAACTTCGCCCACCGCCGAGGGTTCAACCCTCCGTAATGTGCGTCTGCCGTCTGCCGTGTTGGGAAGTTGGATGTGAACAGCGCGTAGCGTTGTGCAGTTGGAGGTGAGCCGCCAGCAGTGGTGGATGTGGGGAGAGAGATGGCAGAGTTTTCAGAGCGGACGATCTGGACGTGTGTCCCATCGGAAAAAGGAAATTTGAAATACGGGGTATATATATATATATATATATATATATATATATAATGACTTCTGAACACTATTAAGGTAAATACATTGTTTGTTCTCTATCAAAATCTTTTATTTGCTAACTATGTCTATCAGTAGATAGTGCCTTCAGTAGTTAGAATCTTTTATTTAGCTGGCAGTATTGGCGCTCGCTGTATTGCAGTAGTTCGAATAACGAAGATTTTTGTGAGGTAAGTGATTCATGAAAGGTATAGGTTATTGTTAGTCAGGGTCATTCTTTTGTAGGGATTATTCAAAGTCAGATTGCATTGCGCTAAAAATATTGTGCCTCAGTTTAGTGTTGATCAGAATAAGTAAAGAGAGAAATGTCTGAGTACGTTCAGTTTTGCTCAGCTGTTTGAAAATCAAATAACGTAGAGGTTTATCAGCACAGTTATTCCTAAATTTTTCTAAGGGGATGTTTCACACTGATAGGAAAGAAATCGCAGTACCAAGAATGAGTTGTGGGCCATAAACAAAAGTCTGTGATTCTGCATCTGAAAGATCATGTCTATTGAAAATTTTGTGCCAATCGCGTAAGAGTGGCGCTATTAGAGCCACTATGAGGAGGCAAAATTTGTTTGCTTTCAATACACCCTGTAACGGCCGTGAGCGGTAATTACCTTTACGATTGGACTTTGTTAGTTGATGTTAGTAAAGAATATCTTTAAGGCGCCATTATCAACACGTCACTGAGTATGAACGAGGTCGCGTTACAGGGTTACGAGAAGTTGGATATTCCTTCTGCGATATTGCGGAAAGACTTGACAGGAATGTAGCCATTGCACATGATTGCTGGAGGCGGTTGTGATGAGAATCAACGGTCTCAAGAAGACGGGGCTTCGAACGGCCACGTGGCAGTACCGAGAGGGAAGACCGTCCTGATCGGCGTATTGATGTGGCGCATCGTGCAGCATCTGCAGCACCAATTTGAGTGGCAGTTGGCACCACAGTGACACAGCGAACTGATATCGGTTTTTTTTCAAGGACAGTTCCGAGCCAGACATCCGGTAGCATGCGGTTTGCTGCCCCCAAACCTCCGCCATCTGCGACATCATTGGTATCAAGCAAGGGTTCACTGGAGGCCACAGTGAAGATCTCTTGTGTTTCCTGATGAAAGTAGTTCTGCCTCAGTGCCAATGATGGCCGTGTGTTGGTTAGGAGCAGACCAGCTGACTGACTGCAACCAACCTGTCTGCATGCCAAACACACTGGACCTACACCTGGAGTTGCGATTTTGTATGACAGGAGGAGCAGTCTCGTGGTTATCTCACACACTCTGGTTGCAAATTTGTACTTATGTCTGGTGAGTCGACCTTTGTTTTGCCATTCATGAACAGAGTTCAAGGGACGTTTTCCAGCAGGATAACGCCCGCCCACATACCGTTATTGTAACCTAACATGCTCTACCGAGTTTCGACATGTTGCCTTGACGTGCTGGATGACTATGTCTGTCTCCAATGGAGAACATATGGAACAGCATCGGACGACAGCTCCAGTGTAATCCGTTCTGTACTGACCGACCAAGAGCAATAGGCATGGAACTCCCACCCCACCAACTGACATCTGGCACCTGTACAACGCAATGAAAGCACGTTTTCATGCTCTCATGCACGTACTGGTGGTTACACCGATTATGTTATTAATGTACCAGCATTTTACATTTACAATAACTTATCTCGCGTTTACATTTATCTGTGATCTTGCAACGTTAATCACTTAAATATGTTACGTAAAGAAATATATTCCCGAAATTTCATTACTCTGCATTAATTGTTTTTTGGTATCGTGATTTTTGCGTCATTGTATTTCTGTGAGCGCTATAATTTTCGAAATAGGGCGACGGATAAGGTACACATGTCAAACGAAAACCGGACAAGTGCGCATACGGCTCGTGCCCTGACGGTTCCGTACAAACTTGATTATGTATACTGACATTAATTTCGTGTGACCCAATGGCCTGGTGCACGCGACCTACCAGTTATCCAACCGGGAAAAGAGTACCTGTAATTTAGCTTGGAATCGGAAGCGCGTGTTGACTTTGGCTACTCCTTACATCGGCGAAAATTGAAGAATAGGTTGAAAAGTATTCTGAAAAATCCGCGGTCCGGCCGACTTTCGATCCCAAGAGTTCTAGGCTGCTAGGCATACGATTTACCTCAACCACCACGCACGATGTTTATGTAGATAGTTCATCTATAGATTTTGATGAGAGTCTGTGAGAAACAAAATACGGCCGATCTTTTGTTCGCAATCACCTAAACGGTTAGATATATTCACAACGCCAAGGGAACGTAGACCTTAGTACCTGACATCAATTTTATCTAGATACCTATACCTGTATCTGAGAAAATGAGATCTTAACAGTCGGACAGATTCATAAATGGACACAAAGTGGCCACACGAAGGTTTCGTTTCCACCCTAAAGACAGCTCCCTAGCTAAGAAAAATCAAGAGCTATTTTTGGACATCCGTAGAAACTCTATAGAGATTTATGCCATAAGTGAATATCACATTTTTTAAAATGATTTTCGTAAAAGATAGACTGTAAAGCGATTTTCAGGGGTCGCGGAGAGCGTACTGCTGTGCAACTGCGCAGCTGCCTGCGGCAACTTCGCTCCTTTGGACCTTACACGTCAGATGCCGGCTAATTGAAGAGTGGAGAACAGGTGAACGAGGTTTGTGGACGGAAGCAGTAACGGCCACCACGCTCGTATACCCTTTAAATGTGTTAGGGAGAGCGTGGATCACGTAAATCCGGATTGTCGCACAGGGATCTGGGATCTGCTCAATATAAATGCGGATCCATTGCCTCGCCCACTCGGCATTTGTCTTGGTAGGTTGACGATGGTATCGTCGAAATTTTTCAATGTCTCCGATTCAATAGATATTATACAGTACTTTGCGGATCCTGGTCAGCTATAACAACACAGTACATACCCAAACAGTCGCTGTTGAAGGTCGACGGTCGCTACAGCTTCATTAGATTACACAGTCACAGGAGTCTTACTCGGCGCGTTTCTTAAATATGTTACCAGTTCTTGTCTTCTGGAACCCAGAAAATCCGGAGTGTAATTTAAGCTTGAGATTTCAGTAACATCCGCTAACTGCTTTTCGCGCAACTTATTGGACGAAGAAGAAGGGTTGAGACAGTTCGTGTAGATTTTAACGATAACGAAATATTAGTAAACTACAATAAAATTATTTAGCATATTTCACGTTTTTCGTTACATAAATACTTAAACACTGCGTGAGGTTGGCCGTGGGATAGGGCACTGGGTGGTTCCTTGTCGAAGGCCATGGATGGATGGATGGGCCATGGATGGTGGAACATTACAAAAGTTTTTGAAGTTTATGGGTAAATGTATGCATCTGAGCAGACACAGCCATCGAATACTGTACGTGAACTAGAAACAATATGCATATAATGCACCCACCAATCCATTTGTTCAAAAAATGGCTCTGAGCGCTATGGGACTCAACTGCTGAGGTCATTAGTCCCCTAGAACTTAGAACTAGTTAAACCTAACTAACCTAAGGACATCACACACATCCATGCCCGAGGCAGGATTCGAACCTGCGACCGTAGCGGTCTCGCGGTTCCAGACTGCAGCGCCAGAACCGCGCGGCCACTTCGGCCGGCTCCAATCCATTTGTGTTACGTTAAAATATGACCTGACATTTAATTAAAAATAAATGTAGCCGGAGACATATTCTAAATCAGGCGGTCCAGATTTTTGGGAGGCAATTTTCCCTCCGGCTGCATTGCCAATTTTTTATCTCGTGAACCAAAACAAGCAAGAAATATTAATTTATTTTTAAACACAAGAAGAAAAGTCTGAGGAAAGAACATTTATCACACAATGTAATGAAAAACAATGTTAATGGGATGTCTGGCTTTGCTTGACTGAACTGAGTGAGCCAGTGTTGATGTGAAGTGACGTTGTAGCTACACGAAGAGTTTTCCAGATGAACGTCAGTAATTTGTAATTTGATGTAATTCATCCGACCAAACAGCTGCTCACATACGTGTTTCCAAATAATGAAATCATTTTTGAATCGTATTTGTAAAACGCTGGATGTTTCTTCTTGTCCAAATATGTTTTATAGAACGCTTCCAAACCAATCTGAGTAAATTTCTCTTTTAACTGTACATCACACTGCATTTCGCAGCATTCCATTTGAAAAATCCCGGTAGTGAGCTCATGTCGACGGAGAATGTCGTAGCAAATATATAAAAAAGCAGATGATGTTTCTTAAAACCTAGAAATCAGTTTTCGAATTCGTATTTCAAGTCAGATACCAAAGAAGCATATTTCTATCGCTGTCGCATGTGTGACGTCCGATTAACATCATGTAGGTGGCTAGTTATAACGAAAAGAACGCAAAGTCGGAAAGTCATTTTTTTCTTGGAACTCCGGAAGTCTCTTTGATGTGCTTTCAAAGAATGTATTTCTTGCTTCAAATCAAACACTCTTTTCAACATTTTCGCATTTTTTAGCCATCTCACTTCTGCATAATACAAAATGTTACCATGCACTGAATCCAATGACTTCAGAAATTCTTGGACCTGACTGTGATTCAGTCCTTTCGTCTTAATGAAGTTCACTGTTCTGACAACTACCTTCAGAACATGGTCCATTCTGAGGGACTTGGCACATAAATTACCTTCATGGATAATCTAATGACAGCTTAGCATTGACGTATTGCCAACTTTGCGGGCCTCGTTTTTAATCAGCGGAACTAAACTTTCGTGTTTTCCAGCCATTGCCGAAGCACCATCCGTTGCTAGACCGATAGGTTGTTAAGTTTTAACGAAAAGCGACTTAATGTCGGTATAACATTTTCCCGTGACCTCATGGTATCCTTAAGTGGATACAATGTCACTAATTCTTCTGTTTTATTAAAATGGGCATCAACACCTCTGACATAAATCTTCATTTGGGTGGTATCTGACATTTCTGTGCATTCATCCAAAGCTACGGAATAATACATAAACTCAGATGTACGATTTTTTAAATTATCTTCAATTTGTCATTCAATGTCGTCCTCACGTCTGGTAATAGTCTGATGACACAGGCTTGTTTTTGAGAAATATTTTTCTTTTTTTGGACACACTATTTCAACGACGTTCTCTAAGCATTCCTTAACCAATTCGCCATCTGAATATATTTTAAATTAAAATATTTTTCTTTTTTTGGACACACTATTTCAACGACGGTCTCTAAGCATTCCTTAACCAATTCGCCATCTGAATATGGCTTCGATTTCTTTTTCCAGTATCAGCGCTACTGTGTAACTCGCTTTCACATAGCATGTTGACTCTGAATTCGCCCTTCTAAATATCTCCTGTTGAGCAGAAAGTTTACTTTCTAAGTCGTTTACATGGTCTTGTCGAAATTGTCTCTTGTACTTAGTCTCGTAATACAAATGGTTCAAATGTCTCTAAGCACTATGGGACTTAACAACTGAGGTCATCAGTCCCCTAAACGTAGAACTACTTAAACCTAACTAACCTAAGGACATCACACATATCCACGCCCGAGGCAGGATTCGAACCTGCGACCGTAGCAGCCGAGTCGTTCCGGACTGACGAGCCTAGCACCGCTCGGCTACCGCAGCCGGCTCTCGTAATGCATTTTGGTATTATATTCTTTTGGAATAGAGGCAGATTCATTGCACATCAAACATATGGGTATTGTTCTTATATCCCACAAAAAAATAGTTTACAGTCTACTTGTCTTGAAAAGTTCTCAACTCCTCTGCAACTTTCCTCTTCTTGGGTTCCATTTGTTTACTAGTTGCCGACATGTCAAGTTTACCTCTTTATCTGAAATAGACTTTTTTTACCATAAGTCAGAAACTGAAACAGAGACAACATGGTAACCAGATTTTTGTAATTTTATATGTATATGGTACGTTAAGATCAGAATCAAATATCAGTTAACTCAAACATTTCCTACAAAATTTACATTAAAGTTCCCTGAAGTTATTAACACCGTAAAGCAAGCTGACTATTTTGATGGTCTGTGTGGCTGTGTGGTGAGATGCCCATCTGCAACAATGGTGGCCTTCGATTCCCAATTGTGGTAAATTTTTAAACAAAGGTTCCCTACCGTGAAGCGTGGATACATGAAGATGGAAATAAAATTATCTGAAATGCTTTCCTTTTTTTAAAACATCCTTATATATGAAGAATCGGTGAGTAGGGACTCCCTATCTGCATTGAATGTTGGATTTTTGTGTGTGATACGTAAATAGAAATAAGAAGGTGTTCATTCTTCACAAAAGTGACAGTTAAATGTGTGCTAATAAGTAAATTGTATATGACATAGGTATTCGAACTGAACGAAAAAAACTAAAAAAAGTAATGACCGAAACCAGCAATCCAGCAATGACCAGTCTCGAGAACAGTTTTATTTTTACAGCGTTTAAGTCTTTCCCGCTTCACGGAAATGCTTTTACAGCATGCGACTATGTTCAAAAATATATCAACTATGCACCTATGTTTAAAAATACACCCCATCTGCGCATGGAACCGCGGCCCTCCACATGGGAAACTAGCTTCGTACCACAGAGCTACTTTGTCTGACGTCTTAGTGCATTTTTATCTACTACACCGACTTGGGAAACTTCATGGTCTGTTTCTCGAGAATTTTTGACAGTAGTATTCAACTGTTTTAGGAAACTGATATTTTATTTCTGAACGACATGTGTCATAAATAGACCGCGGATTTTAGGAAAAAACCTATTTTGTTCCTGAGTTCCTATTTGCATAAAAATTTGTACTTATGCGTTTCATGACTATTTACACTCAATAGCGTTAATGCTATAGGACCTAAAAAAGCCTATTTCGACGTTAGTGCATATTTTTGCCTATTTCGGCTTTAATATCCTAAAAAGTGCCTATTTCATCATATAAGACAGTGGCTCCAAGTTTTGCCACACTATACGACAGACAGAAAAAAAAATATTTTCTGCCCAGCGTGCAGCAAGGTGGCTAGTTGATATGCGCTCATGCTTCGTATTTGCCCAACACTTCGATCTTTTTTTATTTTTTTATATCGCTATCCCTGTTAATACCAAATACTCTTTATAGGTGTTTTATTATTCATATGTAAAAAATAGATCACGGATCTTTAGGTTAAAACCTATTTCTTTTTTTCTAAGCTCCAATTTGCATATAAGTTGGTACTTATGCGTTTCATGACTAACTAAATTGAATAGCGTTAGTTCTACAGGACCTAAAATTGCGTATTTCGACGTTGACGCCTAATTTTGCCTATTTCTGCATCAAAATCCTAAAAAGTACCTATTTCGTTAATCTGACATAGAGTTCTTGTGTTTTCAAACATTAGAAAAAGGAAGTAAACTTTACGTCTCGTCGAAGGCGAAGGTCGTTAGAGACTGTTTACAGTTCCTTTGCTTGCCTTACTACCAACAGCACTCGGCACGGTTGAATGGTCATCCATCCAAGTACGCGCCGAGCGCGACAGTGCTTAACTTCGGTGAGCGAATGGGAACCGGTCAAAGATTTGAGTTACACGTTAGAATCGAACGTGGGAGTACTAAATGTTATATTTGAAAATATTTCGTTCGTACGATTCTGGCCAGCTGTGTATTTTCGCAAAGAAACTGTTTCATAGCCCTTAAGCTGAGCACGGATTAAAAAATCATAATGTTAATCGTAGAGGCCCTCTATAGCTAAATTACTGCCCTTCGCGCATTTTCTCGCTGCTGTCTACAGGCAGTCCTATCAAACTACTCTGTTTCGTGAAAGGTATTATACGTGAATTTTCCGGTTCGAGAAATAATTTGTCAGTAGTGAGATGTTTTCATCTGACGCACCGGTAGATTTCATTCGCTTGTTCAGAAGGGGCGGCCATCTGTCAGATGCCATATGTCCAGCAACGAGTACGGTACTTCCCCTACCGTTCCCATGCACCGCAGTAAAGGAAAAAAAAAAAGACAAGTCATCTTTCACTTTTTTCCAGCGAAAACAAATCAGTACATTGTGTAGCGACCGACGTGTTATGTGTTACTGACGTTCTAAGTGCAAAATAAATTCTAGTTTCTGTGTGAGAATATTACGCCACGCCGAAAACAGCTAGTTCAAAGTCTACTCATATAAGGCAGTGGCTGCAAGATTTTCCGCATTATACAACAGATGGGAAAATTATTTTCTGCCAAGCTTGCAACAAGGAGGTTAGTTGATGTTCTTCTTAGACTTCTTATTTTCCTGTCACTTAGGATTCTTTTTTATCGCTATCCTTTAGTAATACGAAATACTCTTTATATGCGATTCTAAACTGCATTTCCCTTTTCTCTCGTATTAGGTTTCGAGTGTTAAGAAATCTCACTTAACTCAGCATGCAGATGGAATCGCACATAAAGCTAATGTTGAACGAAAGTCAAAATTGAAGCAAACTCTTTTAACCAATAAATCTGGTGAATCCTCCGAAGAAAACAAGTTCTGCAGTGATTTGTGTCATGCACTTGTGGCAGCAAACATCCCCTTGCGGAAACTATAAAACCCTATTTTCAGAGGTTTTCTTGAGTAGTACTGCCATCAGTCTATTCCTGCAGAGTCAACTTTACGTAAGAATTATGTGGACTCAGCTTACAATGCTGCATTGCACAGAATCCGAGATGTTGGAGAATCTTGTATATGGATTTCTGGGGATGAAACTACTGACAGTCTTGGCCGTTACATTGCAAACCTGATTATTGACAAGCTAGATCCAGATGCTCCATCCAGGACTCATTTGATTGACTTAAAACAGCTTGCAAAAACTAACCAACAAACAATAGCACAGTTTGTGAACAATGGGCTTAAGGTGCTATACCCAAACGGAGCGGATGAGAATAAGGTGCTTCTGGCCGTCACTGATGCTGCTACATATATGATACCAGCGTTCAACTATTAAAAGTATTCTACCCATTGATGCTGCACGTAACTTGTGTAGTGCATGGGATCAACCGCATAGCAGAGCAAGTAAGGCTACAATTTCCTAAAGTAAATAAAGTAATATCTATTGTGAAGAAAATTTTTGTTAAGGCACCATCAAGAACACAGGCATTCAAAGAACAGCTTCCAGATGTCCCATTGCCGCCAGAGCCTGTTGTCACCCGCTGGTGCACGTGGCTGATAGCAGTAGAATACTATAGTACGCATCTCTCAGCTGTCCAGAAGGTGGTTGAAAATATACCGGAGGATGCTGCATCTGTAACTTCTTTAAAAAGGGACTTATCTTACATTAGGGCCCACTATACAGTTATGCTGTTGTTGTTGTGGTCTTCAGTCCTGAGACTGGTTTGATGCAGCTCTCCATGCTACTCTATCCTGTGCAAGCTTCTTCATCTCCCAGTACCTACTGCAACCTACATCCTTCTGAATCTGCTTAGTGTATTCATCTCTTGGTCTCCCTCTACGATTTTTACCTTCCACGCCGCCCTCCAATGCTAAATTTGTGATCCCTTGATGCCTCAAAACATGTCCTACCAACCGATCCCTTCTTCTAGTCAAGTTGTGCCACAAACTTCTCTTCTCCCCAATCCTATTCAATACCTCCTCATTAGTTACGTGATCTACCCACCTTATCTTCAGCATTCTTCTGTAGCACAACATTTCAAAAGCTTCTATTCTCTTCTTGTCCAAACTGGTTATCGTCCATGTTTCACTTCCATACATGGCTACACTCCATACAAATACTTTCAGAAACGACTTCCTAACACTTAAATCTATACTCGATGTTAACAAATTTCTCTTCTTCAGAAACGATTTCCTTGCCATTGCCAGTCTACATTTTATATCCTCTCTACTTCGACCATCATCAGTTATTTTACTCCCTAAATAGCAAAACTCCTTTACTACTTTAAGTGTCTCATTTCCTAATCTAATTCCCTCAGCATCACCCGATTTAATTTGACTACATTCCATTATCCTCGTTTTGCTTTTGTTGATGTTCATCTTATATCCTCCTTTCAAGACACTGTCCATTCCGTTCAACTGCTCTTCCAAGTCCTTTGCTGTCTCTGACAGAATTACAATGTCATCGGCGAACCTCAAAGTTTTTACTTCTTCTCCATGAATTTTAATACCTACTCCGAATTTTTCTTTTGTTTCCTTTACTGCTTGCTCAATATACAGATTGAATAACATCGGGGAGATGCTACAACCCTGTCTCACTCCTTTCCCAACCACTGCTTCCCTTTCATGCCCCTCGACTCTTATAACTGCCATCTGGTTTCTGTGCAAATTGTAAATAGCCTTTCGCTCCCTGTATTTTACCCCTGCCACCTTCAGAATTTGAAAGAGAGTATTCCAATTAACGTTGTCAAAAGTTTCTCTAAGTCTACAAATGCTAGAAACGTAGGTTTGCCTTTTCTTAATCTTTCTTCTAAGATACGTCGTAAAGTTAGTATTGCCTCACGTGTTCCAACATGTCTACGGAATCCAAACTGATCTTCCCCGAGGTCCGCTTCTACCAGTTTTTCCATTCGTCTGTAAAGAATTCGCGTTAGTATTTTGCAGCTGTGACTTATTAAACTGATAGTTCGGTAATTTTCACATCTGTCAACACCTGCTTTCTTTGGTATTGGAATTATTATATTCTTCTTGAAGTCTGTGGGTATTTCGCCTGTCTCATACATCTTGCTCACCAGATGGTAGAGTTTTGTCATGACTGGCTCTCCCAAGGCCATCAGTAGTTCTAATGGAATGTTGTCTACTCCCGGGGCCTTGTTTCGACTCAGGTCTTTCAGTGCTCTGTCAAACTCTTCACGCAGTATCGTATCTCCCATTTCATCTTCATCTACATCCTCTTCCATTTCTATAATATTGTCCTCAAGTACATCGCCCTTGTATATACCCTCTATATACTCCTTCCACCTTTCTGCCTTCCCTTCTTTGCTTAGAACTGGGTTGCCATCTGAGTTCTCTCCAAAGGTCTCCTTAATTTTCCTGTAGGCAGTATCTATCTTAGCCCTAGTGAGACAAGCCTTTACATCCTTACATTTGTCATCTAGCCATCCCTGCTTAGCCATTTTGCACTTTCTGTCGATCTCATTTTTGGGACGTTTGTATTCCCTTTTGCCTGCTTCATTTACTGCATTTTTATATTTTCTCCTTTCATCAATTAAATTCAATACTTCTTCTGTTACCTAAGGATTTCTATTAGCCCTCGTCTTTTTACCTACTTGATCCTCTGCTGTCTTCACTACTTCATCCCTCAGAGCTACCCATTCTTCTTCTACTGTATTTCTTTCCCCCATTCCTGTCAGTTGTTCCCTTATGCTCTCCCTGAAACTCTGTACAACCTCCGGTTCTTTCAGTTTATCCAGGTCCCATCTCCTTAAATTCCCACCTTTTTGCAGTTTCTTCAGTTTCAATCTGCAGTTCATAACCAATAGATTGTGGTCAGAATCCACATCTGCCCCTGGAAATGTCTTACAATTTAAAACCTGGTTCCTAAATCTCTGTCTTACCATTATATAATCTATCTGATACCTATTAGTATCTCCAGGATTCTTCCAGGTATACAACCTTCTTTTATGATTCTTGAACCAAGTGTTAGCTATGATTAAGTTATGCTCTGTGCAAAATTCTACCAGGCGGCTTCCTCTTTCATTTCTTCCCCCCAATCCATATTCACCTACTATGTTTCCTTCTCTCCCTTTTCCTACTGACGAATTCCAGTCACCCATGACTATTAAATTTTCGTCTCCCTTCACTACCTGTTTAATTTCTTTTATCTCGTCACACATTTCATCAATTTCTTCATCATCTGCAGAGCTAGTTGGCATATAAACTTGTACTACTGTAGTAGGCATGGGCTTTGTGTCTATCTTGGCCACAATAATGCGTTCACTATGCTGTTTGTAGTAGCTAACCCGCACTCCTATTTTTTTAGTCATCATTAAACCTACTCCTGCATTACCCCTATTTGATTTTGTATTTATAACCCTGTAATCACCTGACCAAAAGTCTTGTTCCTCCTGCCACCGAACTTCACTAATTCCCACTATATCTAACTTTAACCTATCCATTTCCCTTTTTAAATTTTCTAACCTACCTGCCCGATTAAGGGATCTGACATTCCACGCTCCGATCCGTAGAATGCCAGTTTTCTTTCTCCTGATAATGACGTCCTCTTGAGTAGTCCCCGCCCGGAGATCCGAATGGGGGACTATTTTAGCTCCGGAATATTTTACCCAAGAGAACGCCATCATCATTTAATCATACAGTAAAGCTGCATGTCCTCGGGAAAAATTACCGCTGTAGTTTCCCCTTGCTTTCAGCCGTTCGCAGTACTAGCACAGCAAGGCCGTTTTGGTTATTGTTACAAGGCCAGATCAGTCAATCATCCAGACTGTTGCCCCTGCAACTACTGAAAAGGCTGCTGCCCCTCTTCAGGAACCACATGTTTGTCTGGCCTCTCAACAGATACCCCTCCGTTGTGGTTGCACCTACGGTACGGCCATCTGTATCGCTGAGGCACGCAAGCCTCCCCATCAACGGCAAGGTCCATGGTTCATGGGGGAAGACAATACAGTTATGGCAAGAATAATTTCACAATTAGAATGCTCAGGGAGACCTATCTACGACAATATTTCTTTGCTTGAAGAAGTCAAAACGAAAATTAATGAAGCGCCAGGTGAAGTAGGGGAAAAAGTACAGGCAAAAATGCAAACGGTTTTACAGAAGAACACTGGCCTGAAGGAGTTGTGTGCAGCTGCCGACATACGTAGTGGAAAATCCAGCACTCCTGACTGCAGCATTCCTGTCCAACATGTGCCGAAAATGGAGTACGCCCCTGTCACATCTGTTGATGTAGAACGTTCTTTTTCAGCGTATAAATTGATTCTGACTGACAAGCGCCACAGTTTTTCACTAGAAATCCTAGAAAAGATTTTGGTTATTTATTGTGAAGCCAACTATGGTCAGAATGTGTGAAACTACGAATGTATTAATTAAACCATTGCCACATCTTTTTTATGGAGATCTTTATCTTGCCGGAACTCAAAAACATTTGGAGTTATGTTCAACATTAATGTTGTAGATTGCTGTGCTCTGTAACTGTGTAAATACTCATTCTCCTTGTTTTAATGACTAATAATATTTTCATACTGTCAACCCTGTGTATTTTCATTTATTTTTATTTTCTCTGCATCATTTTTATGAGAGCCTATTTTAGGTTTTATATAGCCTAAGTGAACTACTGAAGGAGCCTATTTTAGGTGCCTAAAACACAATTTTTTACGACCTTAAAATCCGTGGTTTAGTCATAAATATAAAAAAAATACATATGCTTCACTTAATCTAGCAGCCTTACTTTAAAATTTCCTCCCCCATTTCGACTTCTTTTGTTATGATTGCTTCTTAAAACTATTCTACATTTCAAGTCGATAACATTATTAGTTGCTATAACTAAGAGAGACAGGTGGATGATGATGCAATAGGAGGGCCCTTTTTCTGTTTTATGTAATGCGGAATTCTTAAACGTAATCAGTAAAAACAAAATATTACAATTAAGTATTTATTTATTTTGTGCTACTAAAATTAAAAGAAGGCACTGAGACAGAAACCATTGCTAATGTCGATTTGTGCACGTACTCACCATAATTGAATACATAAAATAAATGCAAGCCTACTAAAACGTCACAGATTAATTGTAAAAAGATGAAAGCTGGCTTCACTTACCTGAAGTTATAATAGGTCTATCACTATCGAATGCGCAGCACGTATACACGTGAAGGGCCGTCCGTAACGTACTGCCAATAGTGTTTCGAGTCTGTAATGGCTACGTCTGGCTCTCGTCTCACTCGCGCAGCGCAGCAAAAATACCTGGTTGCGCAAGCCATACTATTGCTGATTGTTGGTTACATGCCGCCAAAGCGAACTATATTTTCTTCACGATGGTGCGCGGATGTTTCAAAAAAATCCAACGTAGCGATTTTTTTCAAATAGGAATATAGATGAAAATCTATCGGTAGTTGAATCAGTGAACTGAGATATACCTATTGTAATTGGATATGATACGAAAGATGCTTGATGGAATGTGCTTTTGGGCTTTTACCTGAAATTAAAGTTAAATTTTTCTTCCGTATGAAATAGCTCCACGGGTCAGAAATTAGCACCTCGCGGGACGCACGCGGTCCGCTAGCCGCGGGTTGGCCACCCCTGTTCTAACTGCTTCTAGGCAGAGTAGCGCGATTATAGAAGTCGGCAGATGGCAGTCCATGTCGACCAAACGTTGTTATAACAGACTTTTAGTATCACATCTGTTCTGACAGGCAAGGAAAATGTGACTGGCACCTTCTTTACTGAAGATTAGGAGCCGTAGTGGAGCGAAGGAAGCTTCTAAGTTATTGGAGACTGGGCACTAGCTCAGCTGGAAAGAAGTCGCTGTGATTCTTTTTAAGGATTCGCCAGGCATCTACCTACAATGAATTACGAAACCAAAAGGCACGTAGAGCAGGTGGTTTGAACTTGCGACGTCCGAAATTGGCGAGAAATGCTTTTAAAAGAAACTCTTCTCCATACTATAAAAGATTAGTGTCATAGGCTTACAATGGGAACATGTTAATTTAATGCTTATACACTGCCGACAGGTCAGTCCTGCCTCACTTTTCGTAGTTAGCGGCAGAGGGCGCTAAATAAATCTTCTTTGAAATTCCATTCACATTACCCTAAAATTGCTACTTGAAGCTAGTTTAGTTCACTAATTGTTACATTTTTAAAATCTTTTTGTTTACTGCAATTTGCCACTTTCATGAGCACGTTTGCATAATGTTCTATTCACGTCTACAAAGACTGTGTTAAGTATTTCCTTGTGGCTTCATAACAGAATTATTTCATTTTGATTTCCGTTTGGTTCTTGCAAAGCTTCTTTTCCCCCCTTTTTTTTTTACCTGGAAGAAGGTATTCTGCACAAAATGATTTCCTCTGGAAATTCTAGAAATTCATTACAACTATCAATTTTTAGTGTCATATTCGATGTTTCCCAGTGAAGAATCTTTCTTTAGTTTTTGTCTGTCAGGTTGAATGTCACGGTAGCGTTCAACTGTATTGTGTTAAAATATGATGTATCTATCGAAAACAGTGGCACTGTGAGGAGGGAATTAAATATATCCGTTATGTAAAATTCCTTGTGAAAAACCTCATATTTATGAGCTCATGAAAATACTTGCTCTCAGCCTTATTGATGACCGCCAGTGGTCAACAGGTTTATCAGTAAATTCGCCTACCTTACTTCATTGTAGAGGAACTCATTTGCTAGAGCAAACACGTGACAAACTCGTTGAATCTGAATGACGCACAACGTCAGTACCTGGAAACAGTGTTTTAATTTGTGGCAAAAATTATAATTCAAGTTTCTAAAATCTCATCAATGGTAGCAATAGCGAACAAACTATATGCATGTGAATTACAGAAAAAACTACTTTTAGCACAAAAATCTTCCTTGCTTGCAGGATCACCTATTATCTACGTTCTCAATTTTTATAGTCATTAAAATTACTCGCTCCTATAGTGTTGTGTTGTGCTTTGTCTTTTACAGCTTACGCTATGTCAGTTGATTTCTAGCTGCCCTCTAGTTTTTCCCTAATGTATGCCAAATATTCCGATTATACATGCACCAGGCCTAAACTTCTTTTTGTGTCATAGCTTGTATTTACTTTTCGATCCACAATGTAATTACAGAATTGCTACATACAGTTAGTCTCGTATTTCCCATGTTTTTGTTGGTAATACTATTATTATGAACCGTTTTAGTACACTGAGCTACTAATTTCTTCACTGTTTACCTCAGAAAGTCGGTAATAATGTGCTTTACTGCGCTGATTTCTTAGTTCAGAAATATCGTGCACATTACACACAACTCCCTCTTTTTATAACTAAACGTCAGTTTAGGGTAGGTCCGCGCTTACCTTTACCTTTACAAGATGGTCCTACGTCGTTAGTTTAGTTCTACACTTAGAAGCTGCGCCGACTAAACTTCCTAATGTTATGTGAGTGGGTGCACGAACAGAATGCACGGATCACATGGTTTAACATACTTGAGCTTCCGAAAACTAAAATATGCATCGTTATTCAAGATTTAATGGTATGCGCTTTCAGGAATAGGGTATGATCTTGCTGCATCAAATAAAAGGGTTATATCATCATACATGATATCACGAAGGCGATAAAAATCGCATACGAACAAACACGTACCATTTTATGTCGCTTAATTTCGGCCCTGGAAGTAGCGTTTGCAATGGTTTTGCCAAGTTGACTACTTACCTGGGTAAATGATCGAAATGCTTTTGATCTTCGACCATAGATGAGATAGACAACATACGGCGTTATACTGAAACGAACATCTCGATCAACTGCTGGGTGGATACTGGTTATCGGCGGCTTAGAGAATAAATGTTATAGTAGTGTTTTCAGTAGACTTAATTGTAATTGTTGAAACACGTATGTTGTGCGGCAGCGATGCTGAGACATTGTAGAATCTCTGACCAGAGCAGTTGCGCTCGACTAGCAGTAGCGAGCAGTCAGTCAGTCTGCAGTAGTCAGTCCTCAGTAGTGCTTGGAGTCGGTTGCTAGCAGTAGCGGAGAGCAGTCGGCGGGCGTCGGCACCGCAATGGTCGAGATACAGGATAAGGTATATTGTTAATCAGCCTCGCGCTCAACTAGCAATGTTAATTAAGTGTAATTTTCTGTAAAAATCGCCCCCAATAATAATTTTGATTTTTTGAAAGCAATTTTTTAACAAAAGTATCATTTGATTCCCTTGCATTTCCTTAAACAAAAAATTTCAGTTAACTTCAAAAAATTTAGTTATGGCGATACATCTATTGCAAGCTGTGCCGCAGAATAAGAGCAGAATTTTGACATGCAGTTTTAATAAGGTAAGAAATTTATTCTGAATTCGCACAGGGCAAACACCGACATCTCGGTTTAATTGAGTTTTGATTAACAGTGTACTTTCATTGTCATGGGATTATCTTTCATTACTTTATGGGATCTTGTACTTGAGTCAGATAGCGAGCTTTCATTTAATTGTCTTTGCCATTAATATTTTTGTGGGAGCTTACATTGGCTCTGGGCCCATTTCTAATAATTATTATCTTTCAAATTTCCACGGGGAGCTTACATTTAGCTCTGGCTCCATTTTCATTAAGTATTAGCTTTCAAATTTTTGTGGGGAGGTTACACTTGGCGACACCCGGTCCAGGATCGTATTTCGTAGAGAATCTTTTGAAAAACAGTCAGATATCTGCTCTTATTTCTTAGATATAATTAGGATTTGGCGCAACGCTTTTACTAATCTTGTGACTTTCTTTCTACAGGTCAACGGCAATTCGTTGCTCTGTTGTATTTGTGTGTTGCTTTTGCATTGTGCTTATTTCTTTTGTGAATATTTGTGTCTATTGTGAAAATGCCGCGAAAGACTGTGAATAGTGTATCGCGAGGTATCATGAACGAAATTACCGACTTAAACAACGTGACCAATAGTACTAGTGACACGCAGTGTAATGATGGCAATGCTGTGTTCACTAACAGTCAGTGCGTTCCAATCGCGAATGACGACTTTTACCATAATGATGAACAAGAGAACTCAATTGTCTCCTCTGTTAATTTGACGACAATTGATGACGCGGGGCGTTCTGTTGGAATGAGCGCTGCCCAGCTTAACACACCCGGTTTGGAAAATTCAAATAACGTACAGACAAATTTCTCTAATGAAAATGAGCAGGATACACAAAGTACGCCGGATTTATTTAATTCCGAAATAGTGTCTGACAGTGTACATCCGACTGATAAACTTTTTTGTAAATCTCAGAATAACCAATTGGTTACAGAAAGCGAGACAATTCCAGATCGACCATTAAACAGCACAGAGAATAGAAATGTTAATTTTGGCTCGGATCAAATTATGGCACTATTGCTGCAACGAGTTAACCATATTATTGAAAACCAAGACGACCTTAAAAAAGATTTCAAACAACAACTTAGTGAACAGGTCAGACAACAGAGTGAAGATAATAAACAATTTAATGAAAATTTCAAACAGCTTAGTGAACAGGCCAGACAACAGAGAGAAGATTTCAGACAACTTAATGAACAGAACAAACAGTTAAATGAAAAATTAGACAACAATTCGAGACAGCTTAGTGAACAAATTAAAGCCGTTGCCGCGCAGTGTCATGACACTAAGGAACAGTTACGCGAAGAAATTGAGGCTGTTGCTCAGGAATTAAGGGAATTGCAAACAGCTGCAACAGAAACACTCAGAGACGAAATTAGCGGAGTCGCTAAACAATGCTCTGAAAAGGCTACACAATTACGCGACGAGTTTAAAGCAATGACAGCAGAACTTTCGCGCACAGTGGATGAAAAGATTGATGCGAAGTTCGAACAACAGAACACACAGATTAACGAACGTCTTAGTCTTCACATACAGAACAGTGATACGCGTTTCCGCAAATTTATTGAAGATCAAAATCAAGTAAAACGTCAAGTCATGGAAACAATTACAGCACAGAGACAAGAAGACAAACGTAAAATGTTTGCGAAGGCAAAAACGTATGTAGACAATAATATTGCCACAGTTTCCGACAAAATTAATACTCTCGAACAGTCGAACACAGAATTAGGTGATGAGATTTCTGACCTAAAATCAAAAACAGATACACACACAGCAGATATTCAAATAGTGACCGATAGACTCGAACAATTAGAATTAACACAGGATTCCGATGTCGTCAAAGCTGACGTTAAAAAACTGAACGAAACTACACGTGATTTGCAAAAACAGATTAATGCGTCCGACTCTAAAAATGATGATCAGGCAAAAATACTGACTGAAAAATATGATGAATTGGCCAGTCGTATTGATGCTATTGAAAGTACTAATGACAGCAAATCAGACGACATTTCACCGGTTTCATTTAGGCAAACAACTGAATTTCAAAATTTACAGCAAACAATTAATGAGATCGATTCGTCTAATAACACCTTGCGTAGAAAGTTGTCAAGTTTACAACAAGAAGTAACAGAGATGAAAAATATTCCGGTTAATAACACATCACAGCAGACGCCACTATTCGAACATTTGCCAGACTCACGCAGCGCGTGTAATTTGGGTAATCTACAGAGAGTACGGGACTTAGATTCAGAAATGACACAGAGAAACAGATTCTCACACAAACCTGAACGTATTCTTAAAATCAGTGACGAGAACGTAGATTATGAGCAATTTGCATTTGTAAGAAAATCTAAGGAATTTAATAATGACAGAGCACAGGTACACGATTTGAACTGGTTACGTCGATTTATTTTTGTACTTTCACCATTATTACCTGTAATGCAGAAACGAGCTTTGAACCTGTTACGACAATTTGCTATTGTACTTTCATCAGTATTGCCTATAATGCAGAAAGTGGAATTAGCATGGATACTACAATTTTCTTCTGAATTTATACCGCCATTGCCTGTGACGCAAAAGTTAAATTTTATTTGCAGTGCGTAATAGACCTCAGGGGATTCATTACGCTTTAATGAATATGTGCCGTAGCGAGCATAGGGCCCCGAGCTGTAGTAGTGCTGTTTCATCTTTAGTTTTCTGCACTGCTGCCTTCTCTTCTACTATCCTTTATATCTATCAAAACAGCTCTTTAACTTTTGCTCTACCTAGAATTAAGAATATGTACTGAACACCGGATATGACAATTTTACCGAATGTGACAATTTTCAGTAGGCACTCCCGTAATGACAACTAACAACGTAATTTTAATAACATAAAAATCGTAATCATCAGTATATGTAAAATTAGCAGTAACAGCAACCACATTTTTGGTAACAATAGACGTTTTCCACCACAACAGCATGAAAGTCAACCGCTTAGCATTCCTGACCAACAATGTAATGTACAAGCTTTAATGTTTCGCCGCGTGCACGTATAGTCGCAGCTACAATAAATAGTAACGCACAGCAGAGAAATAACTACGTACAGAAAACACAATATTTCGACTCGTATCGCAATGCGCCGTATAGAAGTGACTATTATGACAGACGTAAAATTAACGAGCACAATTTTCAGCGTACATTTCATTACAGTCGATCTTTTCAGCAGAAGAATGTCAGCAACAACATATAATCATGAATGAAACAGACAATAGGTGTCATCTATAGCGTAACATGTCAGTAAGAAACAACACAGCAGTTTAAATAGTCAAAATACCACAGCATCGTCCCGTAAATAACAGCACGTACGACAGAATTTGACCAGACACAGTACAGATAGCCTATTCCAGTAACGTAAGCAATATTTATTGACACGCAGAATTTTGTTCACGAGAATGTTATTTGAAATATGCTTTGTTGAATGCTCCACTTTTATCGCACCCAGATCTTACCAAAAATTTTTCCATTGCCACCGACAGTTCCAACACAGCTTTAGGCGTACACATTTTTCAGGAAATTGAAGAAGATAGCTCTACAGTAATTAAAAATATCGCATTTGCAAGCCGTATTTTGTCGCCTGCTGAACGAAATTACTCCGTTACAGAACTAGAAACATTATGTGTTGTTTGGGCTTTTACGAGATTTAGGCACTTTCTTTATGGCAGACATACCACCGTTTACACAGATCACAGAGCTATACAATTTTACTTTCAGCTAAATTTACTCACGACAGATTAAGCAGATGGAAACTGTATTTACAAGAATTTAATTTTACGATTGTTCACATTCCCGGCACACAAAATGTTATAGCAGACGCACTTTCTCGTTCTCTCAGCAACAATCAGCAAGACGTAGCAACCAACTTCTGCAAAGCAAATTTCAGCGTCATGTACATTCAACAAGTTGCATTTGAAAATTTTATTTCATCGTCATTACAGGACATAGCACGAGAGCAAAGTAAAGACAATGTGTGGAAAGAGATTAAACACCTTTGGCAAGATAAGAATAACGTTACGATTAGGAACCACTACACTGTACGCAATGACATTCTGTTTCGCCGCTCTCATCCAGATAGTAACAATTGGTTATTATGCATTCCTGACGAACTGATTAACAAATTAATTTGGTATACTCATTTAAGCTACGCACATTATGGAGCAAGAAAATGTTTTCTGATACTGGGACAGAACTGTTATTTTGCCAGCATGGAAAAACGTATACGACGAGTTTTAGCGTCATGTAAAATTTGCCAGAAAGCTAAGTCTGACACCACTTCACACATTCCTCCATTATATCCCATTGTACCTGTTAAATTAAGACATATGGCCGCAGTAGACATTTTTGGTCCAATTCCGAGAACTAACAGAGGTTTTTGCTACATCTTTGTCGCTGTTGAACTCACTTCAAAATTTGTTACCTTCACTCCGTTACGCAAAGCTACTGCTAAAACTGTTTCGAAAGCATTTGTAAAGCATTTCTTATTTCATGTAGGGCATGTGATGAAAGTAATTTCTGACAATGGATCACAATTTCGTTCTGCTATATGGACACGCATGTTACGAGCTAGAAACATTTCTCCGATCTATATATCCAAGTACCACGCTTCTTCGAACCCTTGTGAACGACTAATGAAAGAAATTGGTAAACTGTGTAGAATATACTGCCACAAAAGACATGTTAATTGGGACACACACATACACTCATTCCAAGATGTAATTAATTCCATTCCAAATGAATCCACTATGCTATCTCCGTCTGTTATACTGAAAAACGTTGAACCACCAAACAAAATCAAAGAATTAGTAACATTTCCTACATCTCGTCGATTACGACACCACGAAATAATTGACATTGCGCTGAACAACATCAAACGTGCCGCAGAGCGCCGGAGAAGACAGCAAAAACAGGTTTGTAGACACCGAGATTTTCACGTTGGACAGAAGATATTAGTACGTACACACTATTTATCCAGCAAATTAAAAGGTAAGTGCAGTAAATTTGAACTTCTATACGCAGGTCCATATCGGATTCGCAGCATTCCTCACCCCAATGTTGTACACGTCGAAACTCTGAGAACCAGAAAATCGAAAGGCAACCATCATGTGTCAAACATTAAACCCTTTATCGAATGAAACCACTTTACGATGTAACATGCTATGAGGCCGTTTACACATTTTATGACCACTTATGCAATTATATTCACATGACTAATTACTGATGATTATCGTATTTTTTCTTGGCAAGTGCCCGGCAAGGTAAGGTTAGCAGGTCGCTTTTCTTGTCGTTACACATCAGACCGTGCATAATTTCCAGATGAACTTACACATTTTGTGACCACTTATGCAATTACATTTATGTGACTACCTATTGATGATTATCGTATTTTTTCTTGGCAAGTGCCCGGCAAGGTAAGGTTAGCAGGTCGCTCTTCTTGTCGTTACACATCAGACCGTGCATATTTTCCAGATGAACTTACACATTTTGTGACCACTTATGCAATTACATTTATGTGACTACCTATTGATGATTATCGTATTTTTTCTTGGCAAGTGCCCGGCAAGGTAAGGTTAGCAGGTCGCTCTTCTTGTCGTTACACACTAGACCGTGCATTTTTTCAGATGAACTTACGCATTTTATGAATAATTATGCAATTCTCTATAATGACGCATTAATTTTATCAAATTCTCTCTCCATTGAAGTCTTTAATTATCGCTTCTATTAACTACAGTACATATAAGCTGAACACAACGAATGTCACATTTTGTCTTTCTTATGTATGTACGATTGTTTTCATGTTTTGTTTGTATGCACTGTGAACTAGTTAAGGTATAACACACACCATTTGACTTTGACATTTTGCCTTGTGATATCTCAACATCATGACTGTTTTACATTTTCCTTTTTTGCTGCTGCATTATGATATTCTCTGTACACTTTTTGCCTTTAAACACTGTCTGTGCTTTGAGATATTACGTTTTCTGTCATGTTATGTTGTATGCTTAATTGAGTCACCATTAACCAGTCACTATTTAATGGGTATATGATTTAAATGCAAGACATTAATCTTTGTTCATCAATTTCAGAAATAAATGATGCGTACAGGAAATGAATTAAACAGAAGTGGGAATTTCACCTATGGAATAAACGAAAGAAGATGCAATAAGCTAATGAGGACGAGTAAATGGATCAGAATTAACAAGCATTAACCAGAATATATTATACACATCACAGAATAGCAGTCTTAACTAATTTTTTCTTTCAGAATACAAAGCGATTGATGCAAGCTGTCAGACAGAACTACACATTTTAGTTTTAAGTGATGAAATATGCTAGGGATTAGGAATAGTTGTGTGATGAATAATGAAATGATTTTTGCAGATGATAATGAATGCTGATAATGAACAATGATGAAGAATATGGTACTATGAATAATGAAGTTTTTGTTTACAGGTGATGATAATGATGGAGTTATGATGATATGAATAATGAAGTTTTTCTTTACAGATGAGGATAATGTTGAAGTTATGTATTTATGCTATGTAGTTATTTAAGTATTTGTTGCAGTTTACTTTGACAGCAGGTGTTATATTGCGTAGTAGGATGACTGAAGGTTTTGGAAAGGACAGCTATGGAACACATTTTTTATACACATTTCACTACCTGTTAATTCGAAGTTCACTACTTTTCAGCATAGTCTGCGTTTCTTCTTTCAGCTCAATAATCCATTTTGTATTTTTCTTTCAGGAGAAGCTTTTTATGATAGTTACTAAACTTGTTACTTATTATACCTGTTCTAGTACTTGCATTTTTCTTACCCACTTGTGTCTATCATTTATAAATGTGATAACCTTGCTACAGCTGACTCATGACGAATGACGTTACACAATCTTTTCATTTATAGGAACAACCTAGAAGCAATTTTTTTTCTTATTTCTTCTTGCTTTCCCTTATAATTACCCAAAGCAATGCATTGCTAGCAGAAAAAAACAAAATGTATTAACAGTCCCAGATAATGTCACTAGTTTATGATAATTCTGAATAACACTGATCAGCTCTGAATAGTATGTCACTTGAATAATGACTTCTTAATGATACCTAAACATAATTGCCACTATCTATTGTAATGAGAGTACTTATTATGCCCATGCTTATTAATGCTACTAATGTTTTGTACTATTCAATACTTGCTGGCCACTGAGTGCCCATAATTAATGTAATTTATAATGCCCATGCTTATTAATGCTATGACTGTAATTAACTGATTTTTCTAATAATGATTTCTTAATGATATGAATAATACTGAATGATGAATAATGTTTTATACTATTCAATACTTGCTGGCCACTGAGTGCCCATAATTAATGTAATTACTTATTATGCCCATGATTATTAAGGCTATGACTGTAATTAACTGATTTCTAATAATGATTTCTTAATGATATGAAGAATACTGAATGATGAATAATGTTTTATACTATTCAATACTTGCTAATTAATGTAACTTATAATGCCCATGCTTATTAATGCTATGACTGTAGTTAACTGATTTTTCTAATAATGATTTCTTAATGATATGAAGAATACTGAATGATGAATAATGTTTTGTACTATTCAATACTTGCTGGCCACTGAGTGCCCATAATTAATGTAATTACTTATTATGCCCATGATTATTAAGGCTATGACTGTAATTAACTGATTTCTAATAATGATTTCTTAATGATATGAAGAATACTGAATGATGAATAATGTTTTATACTATTCAATACTTGCTGGCCACTGAGTGCCAATAATTAATGTAACTTAACGTTTTGTTAGTGTTTTGAATGATAACTTCCCATATTAATACTGAATGATGATAAATATTTTGTACTAATCGAAAGTTGCTAGGCCACTGAATGTTAATAGTTACTTGTAAATATGTCATTTGAATGAGGAAAAATGTTTTGTAATACTCAATACTTGATAGCGATTGATTACCACTCTTGTCTTTAAATTAATTAATGAACATTTTTCTGTAATACTACATTCATGGTACAGAAATGTTCAATGACTAGAGTATGGATACCGCAAACTACTTATGTAATCACTAATCAAGACTTGTGTGTTAGTTAATGTCCTTCACCTTCTGACCTAACTACCTGAAATTATTGTAACATCCATTTGTCTTGTCCATCCTCATTATCATGGAGCACTATATTTGGTTTTTGCACTAATTCTACGTTGGTGTGCCGCCTCTTAAAAGCGTGGTGTTGACACGACATGCTGTCCACCACTGTAGGCGAAGAAACTACTTATGTAATCACTAATCAAGACTTTGTTATGGAGCACTGTATGCCGCCTCTTAAGAGTGTGGTGTTGACACGACATGCTGTCCACCACCGTAACCGATGAAGACGTTATTCTGGTCCCACTGTTTGGTGTACCTGGTATACTGCCAAATGATAGTATGGAATACTACTACGACGTTTCACTGTCTTGATAAGCTGATAAATACTTCTGGGAACGGAACTGCAGATTGTATCACTTAGTTGTGATTCTGTGGAAAGATATGGACTTTCAATGCAGCTATGTGCAAACTAAAGTGCTACAACCATGATGCAATCCTTCCTTTCCTATCCTAATAGTGAAAATCATTTTTTTACTAACACCATTTATGTTCATGGCCTATACATTTTTTTTCTCGATTTGTTGAACTCTAGTGCGAGTACACTTGTGTCACTTGTCGACATGATTTTTGCCATTTGTTGTCAAAATACTAAAGACATTTTCGATTTGTTTTGAAGTGCAGTATGTGTGCACTCTTGTCATCTATATTGTATATACTTTTTGTGATTTGATGATTTTTTCTACTCTTGCGTTTATTTGTTATAAAAATGTTCAAAAGTTTTCAGTGCATGTGCACTTATGTGAATATGTTTTCAACTGAACTCCAGTGCCTCTGCACTCTTCCCAATTTACGATATGATTTGTGTTCATTCTGTATACCTTTTATGATTTATGTCACTTGTTACTCATTGTATATACATTTCGTTTTTTTTTTTTTTTTTTTTTTTTTACTGATATGTTCTCCACTGCAGTGCATGTGCACTCATGACACTTGTCAACATGATTTTTTTTGCCTGTTATGAAACTGCTAAAGAACTTTTCAGTGTGTGTGCATTTTATTATCTGTCAAATAATTTGTATATACATTTTTCCTGATTTGTTTTGTACTTATATTTTGTCTTGTCTGTAATGTTTTGTAATTGGTGCATGCGCACAACATTTAATTCATGTATTACATCCAAATATTTTGTAAATGTTAATTAATTAAAGGAAAAATTTGTTACGATGGCAAGTCCAAATGACTCACCATCGCTGCCAAATTTTTGCCCCCCCAGTGGAGGGTTATGAAACACGTATGTTGTGCGGCAGCGATGCTGAGACATTGTAGAATCTCTGACCAGAGCAGTTGCGCTCGACTAGCAGTAGCGAGCAGTCAGTCAGTCTGCAGTAGTCAGTCCTCAGTAGTGCTTGGAGTCGGTTGCTAGCAGTAGCGGAGAGCAGTCGGCGGGCGTCGGCACCGCAATGGTCGAGATACAGGATAAGGTATATTGTTAATCAGCCTCGCGCTCAACTAGCAATGTTAATTAAGTGTAATTTTCTGTAAAAATCGCCCCCAATAATAATTTTGATTTTTTGAAAGCAATTTTTTAACAAAAGTATCATTTGATTCCCTTGCATTTCCTTAAACAAAAAATTTCAGTTAACTTCAAAAAATTTAGTTATGGCGATACATCTATTGCAAGCTGTGCCGCAGAATAAGAGCAGAATTTTGACATGCAGTTTTAATAAGGTAAGAAATTTATTCTGAATTCGCACAGGGCAAACACCGACATCTCGGTTTAATTGAGTTTTGATTAACAGTGTACTTTCATTGTCATGGGATTATCTTTCATTACTTTATGGGATCTTGTACTTGAGTCAGATAGCGAGCTTTCATTTAATTGTCTTTGCCATTAATATTTTTGTGGGAGCTTACATTGGCTCTGGGCCCATTTCTAATAATTATTATCTTTCAAATTTCCACGGGGAGCTTACATTTAGCTCTGGCTCCATTTTCATTAAGTATTAGCTTTCAAATTTTTGTGGGGAGGTTACATTGTGAAGCAACACTAAGGATTTGATTGTACTGACAAAAGTACCAAAATTTTCCCTGAGAATCAGTTCAGTAAGCTTGGATTAATGTAGGTCCTCAGATATTAAGATCATTGATAGATCACTAGGACAAGGCAGTCAGTATGTAAAGGAGATTCCTTGCAATAGGCACTTGCAATTCTTTCTAGAACGTTGCTGAAGTATATGGAACCTGTACCAAATACACTGTGGTAATCTTTGGATACCTCCTGATATCGTATTTGACCTTTTTCCCGGCGTATTGCGGCAACTCGACGTGGCATGGACTCCACAAGACGTTGGAATTCCCCTGCACAAATACTGAACCATGTTGCCTCTATAGCCGTCGATAATTGCGAAAGTTTTTCCGGTGCAGGATTTTGTGCACGAACTGACCGCTCGACTATGTCCCGTGAATCTCAGATGGGACTCATCTCGGGCGGTTTGGGTGGCCAAACCATTTGTTCGAACTGTCGAGAATGTTCTTCGAACCAATCGCGAACAGCTGTAGCTCGATGACATGGCGCATTGTCATCCGTAAAAATTTCATTGCTATTTGGGAACAAGAAGTCAATGAATGGCTCAAAATTCTCTCCAAGTAGCCGAACATAATCATTACCAGACAATAATCGTTCACTTGAACCTGGGGACCCAGCCCATTCCGTGTAAACACAGCCCACACCATTATGGAGCCACCACCAGCTTGAAGAGTGCCTTTTTGACAACTTGGGTCCATGGCTTCGTGGGGTTTGCGCCACACTCGAATACTACCAACGGTTCTTACCATCTGAAATCGGGACTCATCTCACCAGACCACGGTTTTCCAGTCTTCTAGGGTGAACCGTTGCGGCTCTCTAGTTATCGATTCTTTACGTAAGTGGATGGGTTGTCCACGAGGGCGTGATAGACGGATGTTAGCGCGCTCTGGCGGTGATTGGGGCGAAGCTATGAGTTAGGCCCCGTCGCGATGAGGACGAGAGTTGGTAGTGGGCACAGAAGGGAAGCGGATCACTGCGTGTTTTAAAGAGAGAAGAGAGACGAAGCGGAGCTGCTTGTTTGCCGGGTGTCCAGTATGATAGCTTCTGCGGTTGGCACCTTGCGTCACTCAAGGACTGCTGTTGATTTCAATGAAATTGCCACACATGGAGCCGAAGCCACACGTTTAGGTGATGGTGATCACCTCTGTTTCTGGTGATATATGTTCTCGCCCCCGAACTTACAACCGCACTGGACTCTTCTCTAACACAATCGCAACGGATTGAACAGACCGTTAGTTGTACCTTGCGACGGGAAAAGCAAGTGATTGGTCCGTTAGCCTGTTCCCGAGCAGTGACGTCAAGCGATTCGTCACGCTACTAAATATAACTGACATGTTATATTTTAAGAATTTGTTAGTTAAAGCGTTCTTTTCCGAAGTCTTGATTTAAGCTGTTGCAGGCTTGTGTGCTGAGAAGTAGATGATATGTTTGTTATTGTCTTTCTCTTGCTCAGAAGCTTAAGGGGGGGGGGGGGGGGGTAGGACGTCAAACGGGCCAACTTGGAGCAGGAGAGGCACCACAGGACATTTTAATTTCCACTGTCTATACTTTTACAAATAAATTCATAAAACATGTCAGCATGACCATGAAGGATTCAGAATTCATACTCATAGGAGTGGAAGTTCGAAAACATAACGAAATGATTTTTTTACATGTGAAATTTCATCATTTTTTTCACTTACTAATGGCAGTATTTGTCGCTATAGGTACACTTTTCTTCATAAGTAAGAGAGATTCTTCGATGAATTTTGCACAGCATACAAACCATACTTAAAGGTGCATGAAACTTTAGAATTTTCCAAATCTATTAAAAACAGTGGTAAAAATTGAGGTAATTAACTATAAAACTTGTGTTTTTTCTAAAGATGAAGTTTAAAATATTCATGCGTTTTTTCAAAATTAAATACATTCAAGAGTTTCATACACCTGTGAGTATGGTATACTTAAAGGTGTATACTTAAAGGTGTATGAAACTTTAGAATTTTCCAAATCTATTAAAAACAGTGGTAAAAATTGAGGTAATTAACTATAAAAATTGTGTTTTTTCTAAAGACGAAGTTTAAAATATTCATTCGTTTTTTCATAAATTAAATAAATTCTAGAGTTTCATACACCTGTGAGTATGGTATGTATGCTGTGCAAAATTCATCGAAGAATCTCTCTAACTTACGAAGAAAAGTGTGCCTATAGCAACAAATGCAGCCATTAGTAAGTGAAAAAATGATGAAATTTCTCACGTAAAAATATTTATTTTGTTATGTTTTCGAACTTCCACTGCAATGAGTGTGAATCCTGAATCCTTCCTGGTGTTGCTGACAAAGTTTTATGAATTTATTTGTAAAATTATAGACACTGGAAATTAAAATGTCCTGTGATGCCTCTCCTGCTCCAAGTCGGCCCGTTTGACGTCCTACCCCCAATTAAAATATTTGACAATGCTCTCTTCCCTTATGGACAATTACCGTATGTAACATTTAGTTTGACGGTTTAAGTGCTGTATGCATCCAATTACTCCTTGTTCATAGAACTTGGCATTGTTACAGTAAGCCATGATCATAACCTAATCTGGTATTTTAAGTCTTTTAAAGTTTGGTTTTAAATTTATGTTTGTATTTTTAAATGGTTGCTAATTTGTACTATACTAGGTCAAGTACGCCCAATTTGGTTTATACACGGTGTTACGAAAAGGGACGGCCAAACTTTCAGGAAACATTCCTCACACACAAATAAAGAAAAGATGTTGTGTGGACATGTGTCCGGAAACGCTTAATTTCCATGTTAGAGCTCATTTTAGTTTGTTCTTCCACCTACGTTCAATGGAGCACGTTATCATGATTTCATACGGGATACTCTACCTGTGCTGCTAGAACATGTGCATTTACAAGTACGACACAACATGTGGTTCATGCACGATGGAGCTCCTGCACATTTCAGTCGAAGTGTTCGTACGCTTCTCAACAACAGATTCGGTGACCGATGGATTGGAAGAGGCGGACCAATTCCATGGCCTCCACGCTCTCCTGACCTCAACCCTCTTGACTTTCATTTATGGGGGCATTTGAAAGCTCTTGTCTACGCAACCCCGGTACCAAATGTAGAGACTCTTCGTGCTCGCCGGCCGGTGTGGCCGTGCGGTTCTCGGCCCTTCAGTCTGGAACCGCGTGACCGCTACGGTCGCAGATTCGAATCCTGCCTGTGGATGTGTGTGATGTCCTTAGGTTAGTTAGGTTTAATTAGTTCTAAGTTCTACGCTACTGATGACCTCAGAAGTTAAGTCGCTTGGTGCTCAGAGCCATTTGAGCCATCTTCGTGCTCGTATTGTGGACGGCTGTGATACAATACGCCATTCTCCAGGGCTGCATCAGTGCATCAGGGATTCCATGCGACGGAGGGTGGATGCATGTATCCTCGCTAACGGAGGACATTTTGAACATTTCCTGTAACAAAGTGTTTGAAGTCACGCTGGTACGTTCTGTTGGTGTGTGTTTCCATTCCATGATTAATGTGATTTGAAGAGAAGTAATAAAATGAGCTCTAACATGGAAAGTAAGCGTTTCCGGACACATGTCCACGTAACATATTTTCTTTCTTTGTGTGTGAGGAATGTTTCCTGAAAGTTTGGCCGAACCTTTTTGTAACACCTTGTATTTAATATTTTATTAGGTTCGGCTTAGCGCGAAAGTAGGCCTTGCTATTAATTATAGTACTGTTCTTGTGTGTTCATGTGTAAGCACATATTGCTTCTCAGATATCGCTTTGAATTTATGATGGGTTGTAAGTCAGTGGGTTAGGGTGTCCGAAAGTGCTGAATCTTGTGATAAATTGTCTAGTGGGTCCTTGTCTGCCACATCTGACCTTTGCATACTATCGTTAAGCATATTACTTCAAGCCATCACACGATTACATTAGTCCTAGCCTGGACTGGTTGTACTTAAGTACTTCCTTTCCCGTTTGATCTTCCGTGGCCGGCCGAACGGAGTTTGACTGCTGCGCGCACGAGCTGTGCCCGAGCTCTGGCTTCCGCGGTTCTGTGTCTGTTCCAGAATTTGGAATGAAGCCACGCCACATCGTCCTGCAGTTCAGAGGTTGGAGTTAAGTTACTCACCGGATCTTTTTCAGATATTGTGGCATCAGCCACCAGAGTCCTAGCACCCAAAATAGGCCCCTAGTGCTCTCGAGGGATCAATCAATAACTTGGCCATTACTTTGTATACCGTTTTTGCGGCTACTATTTACCTTGTTCTTTCTGTATGTTAAAATTCCCTTTTGTGGAAGCTGTGTTGCCGATCTTAGTATCCTGCTCACTAATGGCAATGTACACTACTGGCCATTAAAATTGCTACACCACGAAGATGACGTGCTACAGACGCGAAATTTAACCGACAGGAAGAAGATGCTGTGATATGCAAATGATTAGATTTTCAGAGCATTCACACAAGGTTGGCGCCGGTGGCGACACCTACAGCGTGCTGATATGAGGAAAGTTTCCAACCGATTTCTTATACACAAACAGCAGTTGACGGCGTTGCCTGGTGAAACGTTGTTGTGATGCCTCGTGTAAGGAGGAGAAATGCATACCATCACGTTTCCGACTTTGATAAAGGTCGGATTGCAGCCTATCGCGATTGCGGATTGTCGTATCGTGACATTGCTGCTCGCGTTGGTCGAGATCCAATGACTGTTAGCAGAATATGAAATCGGTGGGTTCAGGAGGGTAATACGGAACGCCGTGCTAGATCCCAACGGGCTCGTATCACTAGCAGTCGAGATGACAGGCATCTTATCAATCCGCATGGCTGTAACGGATTGTGCAGCCACGTCTCGATCCCTGAGTCAACAGATGGGGACGTTTGCAAGACAACAACCATCTGCACGAACAGTTCGACGACGTTTTCAGCAGCATGGACTATCAGCTCGGAAACCATGGCTGCGGTTACCCTTGATGCTGCATCACAGGCAGGAGCGCCTGCGATGGTGTACTCAACGACGTACCTGGGTGCACGAATGGCAAAACGTCATTTTTTCGGATGAATCCGGGTTCTGTTTACAGCATCATGATGGTCGCATCCATGTTCGGCGACATCGCGGTGAACGCACATTGGAAGCGTGTATTCGTCATCGCCATACTGGCGTATCAGCCGGCGGGATGGTATGGGGTGCCATTGGTTACACGTCTCGGTCACCTCTTGTTCGCATTGACGGCACTTTGGACAGTGGACGTTACATTTCAGATGTGTTACGACCCTTGGCACTACCCTTCATTCGATCCCTGTGAAACCCTACATTTCAACAGGATAATGCGCGACCGCATGTTGCAGTTCCTGTACGTGCCTTTGAGGATACAGAAAATGTTCGACTGCTGCCTTGGCCAGCACATTCTCCAGATCTCTCACCAATTGAAAACGTGGCCGAGCAACTGGCTCGTCACAATACGCCAGTCACTACTCTTGATGAACTGTCGTATCGTGTTGAAGCTTCATGGGCGGCTGTACCTGTACACGCCATCCTAGCTCTGTTTGACTCAATGCCCAGACGTATCAAGGCCATTATTACGGCCAGAGGTGGTTGTTCTGGGTACTGATTTCTCAGGATCTATGCATCCAAACTGCGTGAAAATGTAATCACACGTCAGTTCTATTATAATGTATTTGTCCAATGAATACCCAGGATTCAAACTCTACTTTCCTAAATTTGACAGAAATGCAGGTTGTTTGGGCAAGTACGCGAACCTCACCTAGTTAATCCTGCTGTGTGCAGTGCCGAGTTTTTGGCTGTTAGCTGTATGCGAACCACGTGCTGAGCTCCTTCCGTACTCGTAGTTACGTGGGTGTAGACTATCTGCATGCCGCAGATCGACTGCTCCCCAGTTATCATCGATCCACCGTTGGTCCCTGAAGTATTCGCGCCGACCGTGTGGTGAAGCGGAATTGTCACTCCTGTGCATATACTGAAATGGCTTACACTCTTCTTCTTTGCTCTTTTCCCTGGGGACTTGATTCGCGCCGTTGCCTCACCGATGGTGGTAGCGGGGACGGGGGAGTGAAGCAGACATCTGCTGGTCCGTTTTCCTATCCCCAACCCTACCCTGGACGCCATTTGCTGGTTAGGTTGGTCGACAGAGCCGGCCGGTGTGGTGAGCGGTTCTAGGCGCTTCAGTATGGAACCGCGCTACCGCTACGGTCGCAGGTTCTAATCCTGCCTCGGGCATGGATGTGTGTGATGTCCTTGGGTTAGTTAGGTTTAAGTAGTTCTAAGTTCTAGGGGACTGATGACCTCAGATGTTGAGTCTCATAGTCCTCAGAGCCATTTGAACCATTTTTTTGGGCGACAGAAAAGTGGAAGAATTACATACGCCGATTCTTGATGCACCGCGAAGTAAAGCGTATCATTGATCCATTGATAAAGTTGCCTTGTTGTTGTCCAGCAGCGAAGGGTTATACAAAGTGGTCCAAAATTTGAAGCCATCCATTGAGGCCAAGAAACTCCAATTTGATGAGCTTTGTCAGTTGCTTACGCAGTACCTTGGATACCAAATCCATGTGGTGTTGATGCTGTTGCAGTTTAACCAATACCATAGCGGCCCTGGGCAGTCGTATGCGACCTGGATCTCCTATTTGTAGGGCCTCTCGTGAAAGTGTCGTTTTGAATGTCCCAAATGAGCAACCTCTTACACAGATTCGCTAATTTGGAACGTGATTACCAGGTTAGTTCCTGATCACGAGATTCTGGCTAAGCAATGATTTTGTCCAACCATTCTGTAATCTTTCCAAAATCGCATGAACTTCGGACTGTGGCAAGGGTATCCTTTCTGATGAATGACAGATGTGCGTGGTAAACAGCCCCTGGTGGTGGGTACCCAAGACGACTTCGTCTCCGCAGAATCGCCATGTATTGCCGCTGTTGACGATTCTGGTGCAGTAGCATCGCGGTGCTGTACACCATCACCTGTGCCAAGCTCGGCAGTTTCGCGCTGTCGTAATACCTACCAGTGGCGTTTTTCGGGTAGAGTACTCTTTCCGTTCTTTGGGCGAACCAGCGGTCCTGCCCCTACTGTCATTTGTTTGTGGCGACTGCCCACATGTGTACTCCATGTGTGGGGTATGCCAGCGGTAACGTCATTTGCTGCTCACATCAGTCACATTCTGAGTTCATCCTGTACTCATCTCAATGTGATTTCGGACTCTCTGCCGCCTGTAGACGGAAACATACAGTAAGCTTCTTTCCCTGTCACAGAGTTCTTTTCCCTAGCTGTTATCAGGCCACCGTTGGCCATCGGCCCATGAAGAATCAGTGCCAACTGTGTAGTGAAGTGGTGTTGTCATGCCTGTGTAGATACTAAACTGACACTTTTGTAGGTTCTGGAGGTACCATGGGAGTTCCAACCAAGCAGTTCTGCACTGTGGGCTTTCGAACCAGAGCTTCCTCAGGTGTTCATGTCACCAGCAGTGGATATGTCACAGTCAGTCAAGCAGTGTCCTCGCTGACAGCCTTTGTTTCCATGTCGTCTCTTACGCCTAAGCTACTTGACTTCTACACACTGTGATCGATGGAAATGCAACAACGAAAGGGAAACCGTGTCTTCTCTAGGATGGTAGTGGCCACTAGGTGTACAGAAAGTGTGACGAGTATACGAATCATTGTGCATGAATTCTACACTGGTTAAATGCCACAGCAATTTCAAAATTACATTTGGCAGAATCAATACTCAACAGTAAGATGAAGCACATATACAGTTTAAGAAGCGAATGCATAACCACAAGAAAAAAGTCAACAAAAGGCAACGCCTGTCTTCCAAACTTTAAAGAGGAATTTCAAAGTTTGATAGATGAGGATTTAGATTTCGCTGAAAATATGTCAGGTTATGAGAACTCCAACACTGCATTGTGGAAAGCAAGAAGAGAAGCTATTGTGACGACTCAGAACTCTGGAATTAGTTCACTAATTTGGGGATTCAGCTGAATGAATATATTTTGAAACTTACTGAATGTAAAAGATTTTTGAAAACGTTTCTTGAAAATTGACAGTGGGGCTGTCCCTGACAAAAGAATCCTAGCGTTCGGTTGTGAAGAAGCAGAGAAAATCAGATGTGAAAATGGAACTTCCCTTATGAACGGGACATTTGACAGTTGTTCGAAAGAATCCAAGTAACTGTACAAATGTGTGTGAATTCCTATGGGACCGAACTGCTGAGGTCATCAGTCCCTACGTTTACATACTACTTAAACGAACTTATGCTAAGAACAACATACACGCCCATGCCCGAGAGACGACTCAAATCTCCGGTGGGAGGGGCCCACGCAATCCGTGACATGGAGCCTCAAACCGTGCGGCCATTCCGAGCGGCAAATAAACTGTACAACATAAATGTTGAAATCCGCAGCACAGAAGAAGAGACGAAGGTACTTCCTGTTTTAATTTGTTTGTTCCCAGACAAAAGTAAAAATACATATGCATTACTTGTTTCTAGATTGAAACGAAAGATGCCTTGGTGTACCTCGAAAACTGCAATTGTAGACTTTGAAATGGATGTAATTAAGGTTAAGAAAACAGTCTTCCCTGAAACATCCATTCTGGTTACAATTTTCACTTCAGACGATGGTTGTGGCAGAAAATAGAAGAAATGTTATTAACGAAGTAACACAAGGCTAGAGGAGAAATCAGACTGTTTTGCCACCAAACATTGCTGACAAATCGTGTATTGTAATAATGGAGGAAATGCCTGGTGGAGAAAAGGTCATGTTATTCGTACAATTTATGGTCAATCAGCAGATGGAAAATTACAGTATGCCTAATGAAATGTGGATTGGTTGTAACCAGCAGCACAAGACTACGAATGCTGTCGCATATTTGTATAGAATAACAAACTCCTCAATAAATCAAAAACATTCGAAGGTATACTTTCCGATAAATACGCTGAAACAAGGAGCAGTAAATGCTATATTTGAAATTAAGAAAGATTCCACTATATTGCCTCGTCAAAAAAGAAGAAAAAGATACACAGATCTCAATAAAAGGTTAGATGACAATGTAAAAATATGTCGACTCTGGGGAGTTAAGATGTACAAAACGTGTGAATTCTTACAAAAAGTGCAGTGACAAATTAATATTCATGAAACAAGACAAGAAGTTTAGCCTTTTGCAGCATTAACATGGTAGACATAAAAAAAGATAAAATTAAAAATAAAATAATAAAATTTAAAACGCCTTTAAACATGTCTGTGTACTGATGGCAGAGCCTCCCCCACTGTTGTGCCCTTCTTTGATAGTCGGAAAACCCTTGGGTAAAATACTCGTATTTTTGGTTACAAACATCATATTGACATCATGGGTTGCAAATATCATGGTTGGAAATCCCCAATACTCACTGATGATGTCTCAGCTGTGAAGACCACATGTATGCATTGGGACTATGGACGATGCCTACTATGGCAGATAGCCCATGGTGTGGCTGGGTAGAACCCATGTGGATAGCCTCCGATCGACGTGAATAGTGTCAGGAATGAAGATGCGCAGTGAAATGGATTAGAATAACACGTAACGATGGCTGTGTCTCCATGGCCGGCTCAGTAGACAGGAAACAAGATTTCACTGCAGTGACTAAACACCCCATGGTGTTCCCAACATTGGCCACGACATGAGATGAGGGCCAGGTGGGAAGAAATGGTAGTGGACAGTACCAACGCATGCTCAGAACTAAAACAGAATCTTCTGCAATAAAGTAGAGGCTGTTTCTTGAAGAAAATATTAAGGATAGTTTTAGAAAAGCTGCTGCAAGAGAGAAAATGGGAAATGAATTTCTATTGAGTAAAACTTTGAATGCAAACCAACCATAGGCAATCACAAGCCTCAGGATATACTAGTTAACATCTCTGCTCGCAACAAACTCATCAGGATTCGAAGTCTCACCTTCCACTACGACCTTAAATTACAAACAGAAGAAGAACTGGGCACTAATGTAGAATGCCACAGAGTACTGTTTGTTGTTTGGTTTCAGGAAGGAACCAAGGATAATCGTGTGGACACTAGAGCTTTCATCCTAGTCTACAATGGGAATGTTTTAGTTGTAGGGTAAAGTGGGCATGGCCCCACTCTGCACTGATGCCAGAATTATTCAGGATGGCGGATCCAAGATGGCAGCCATAGATGTGCCAACAATGCATTGATATCATGACCCGAAGTTCAAATTTTGGCGGGAAAATAGGTCAACTGGGTACGTCCAATAACCAACCCTACCACAATCTCCCCTCCCCCACCTGAAAAATTGGCCGGAAAAGGACTCAGTCTGTGCTGGGAGCTGGGTAGTGTGAACATAAGCCTTTATTTCGTATGTATTGCGGTATATTGTTTATTTAAAAAGTTTGACTTGTCGTAGACAGTAGCTCCGTTCAGTGAGTTCATCTTGATGTCCAGAGTCCAGAGTTCGCCACACCACCACCAGAAAGCGTTGTTGGCCCTCCCCCCTCCCCTCACTCTCCTCTTCACCTTCCACTGCATGACGTAAGCCAAGATGGCAGTCTGGGAAAAATGGCGTGAAAGTCTTTCAGTCTATGCTGAACTTTCCAAGAGAATGGACATAATTGTTAACTGTGTACTACATGTTCAGTGGATGAGATGTCTGTGCTGGAGAAGGAGGAGTTTAATGAGTATCCATCACGCTCCCCTTAAGACTCCATGTTAACTGAAAATTAGCAATAGAATTGATATCTTGAAATGCCCCACCATAGAATCATAAGATTCGAAATAACCCTGCTATATAACTATCACTCCAAGCAATAGCATAAACCAGTGACTCGAAGAGTGCTACGTGCTCCTTCAAGCAAAAATGCAAATGAAACATAAACCGACTATTTAACTAATTACGAAGTGATTACATCAACATACTACAAGAAAAAAGTTAATTGCTGGCGACAACTAACAAGACAGGCAAGTGGAGGTAGTGCTACTGATTCCTAGTTGCACAATAAATCATTAATCCAGTACAACAGAACAATTAATTTAGAAACTCCAGTGATCTATTGAATAGCGTAACGAACGATACTGAGGCATGAATCGGGTTTAGCGGATCTGTGGCAGTGGTATGCTTCTGGAATGTCGTCAGTCACGGGCCAATCAGAGCACTTATTCCTCGCAAGTTTGTCCTAGAAATTCCCGTCTTGCGTCAGTCGCGAATCAGAGGGTAGTTTCTGAATTTCCTGAGGTCAAACCACATTCCAAGACTTACTTTTCCGCCACAAATAGTGGTGTCCACAGCAAGCATTTGAGACTCTTTCCGTCGACCATCTCAAGATACGAGTCGTACCACAGGCCTCTCAGCCCGACTTAGTGAAAAGAACCGGTAGGTTCCGTAAACTTCCGTCGATGGTCGCTTGACACGTGCAAGCCAGCAAAGAGCTCTGAGTGCCTACGACGCATCTGCCACATTCAGAGCAGTGTGAGAGCTGTGCATTTCTCAGTCACTCACAGACTGGGACTGTTAGGCCCTTAACCGATGACCACTGACATTTTATAAAATACATTTCCCAGTAATATATCAATGAAATGCGACTTGAAACAGGCGTAACTGAAGTGCCCTGCTATCGCCAGTCATGTCAAGGGGCAAATAAATTCAATATAAACGGAAGGAGGCAAGCCAGACGGGCTTGTAACCTTCCGTAACTTCCCCCTTTACAATAGAATTTTGAGTGGGAATTGTCCTACTGAAGTGTGGAAGTATAGCAATTCCAAGCAAAATCTACCACCTATCAAGGCTGGTCGTGGTATCCACATAAAATAGTGAAACTTGCAGCATGGAATAGTATAACAGGGATGGAAGCAGACTACCAACACTCCAAGTTCAACCACAGGATAGTCCTCTCCTGCACAAAATTGGTTCAAATGGGTCAAATGGCTCTAAGCACTATGGAACTTAGATCAGTCCCCTAGACTTAGAACTACTTAACCTTAACTAACCTAAGGACATCACACACATCCATGCCCGAGGCAGGATTCGAACCTGATACCGTAGCAGCAGCGCGGTTCTGGACTAAAGCGCCTAGAACCGCACGGCCACAGCGGCCGGCCACACAATTGGAATAAATATAAATTGGTCTAATGTTGATGGTACTCAATATCTACGCCAGAAGTACAACAATACCAACGTAGCAAGGAATGGCTGCTAGTACAATTACTAAATGCTTAGAGTTTAATATAAAGTTATCAGCTAGGACTCTAGTATACAAAGCTGGCAGAAGATCTAGTATTGTTTAACTACGTTAAATTTCTGCCTCTTTCAAGCATAAGAGCGACCGAAAAATTTTCTGATACGCTGCAAGATTTTTTGCTTACTGAAGGACAAGATACAATCTCATGCCACAGGAATGACAGGTATAAAGAATGAGTTGGCCGTTAGATTGATTACACAAACATCATGAACAATGAGTCTTGGAAAAAGAAGTTAGAGGTGAACAAAATGGATTAGTGTTAAGTGCATTACTGAGAAAGACGGCCGGCCGGGATGGCCAAGCGGTTCTAGGCGCTACAGTCTAGAACCGCGCGACCGCTACGTTGCAGGTTCGAATCCTGCCTCGGGAATGGATGTGTGTGATGTCCTTAGGTTAGTTTGGTTTAAGTAGTTCTAAGTTCTAGGGGACTGATTACCTCAGAAGTTAAGTCCCATAGTGCTCAGAGCCATTTGAACCATTTGAGAAAGACGTCATACACTGTTTATCATGGAGAGTTAAGTTGTGGACATAGAAATGACGTTAGGCAAATGATCTAGTGTGTAACCGTGAAATATCTCAAGTGTGATGGTGCTGTTGACTGACTTTGTGCACATGATATGATTTAGACCAATGACGTTATTAAACCAATAATGTACAGACACATTAGGTGACATCAAAACATACAGAGAACGGCACCATACTAAAGCAAATTTTGCTTTACGATGTGGGAATGAGATGTTCAGATTGTATCGATCATGGCCATTAGTTAGAGTTGATTTTGGCGAGCCGCGCGGGATTAGCCGAGCGGTCCAATGTGTTGGAGTCATGGACTGTGCGGCTGGTCCCGGCGGAGGTTCGAGTCCTCCCTCGGGCATGGGTGTGTGTGTTTGTCCTTGGGATAATTTAGGTTAAGTAGTGCGTAAGCTTAGGGACTGATGACCTTAGCTGTTAAGTCCCATAAGATTTCACATACATTTGAACATTTTTTTTTTATTTTGGCGACGTTATTGTTACAGGCATGAAGATATTCATGTCCTAATCCGCCACATTTACGAACAATAAAGTGAAAAAGATTTTAGTACTCTTGATAAAGGGAACATTGTACAGTCGTGCAGAGTCTGCTGTAAAGAAAACAACGAAAGTACTAATGTACTCTGAGGTTTTTGTCGAGTATATCAAGGAGATTACAGATGCGTGTCACTGTCGCACGATCACACAACAGAGCGTGATTCACTCCACTGAGGTTGGTGCGTCTTTTCACAGAGGATGGTGAGTCAGATGGCTGTGCACTGCTGTATGTGGCGTTGGGGTGAGGCCCATAGCCTCCATTAGTGTTGTATTAGGCGAAAAGGACAGGACAGCATTACCTAGACCAGCGCTGTCAAAGGCAGCAGCAGCAACTGCCTCCATCAGTCTTGTCAGCCAGCATGAACATCAGGATTTTCCTTCGGTCGTTGTCCTCTCGGCGCGTCGAGTCTCTCCTAGGCCGGCAGGGCCTGTGGGGTTAACTCATCTGTACCGAGACAGAACTGCTGAGAGCTCACGAACAATAACATATGAAATGGAGTAGGAGCCACATGTTTATAGTCACCATTAATACTTTGTCCACAGCCTCAGTTAATTTATTATCATCATCATCATTTAAGACTGATTATGCCTTTCAGCGTTCAGTCTGGAGCATAGTCCCCCTTATAAAATTCCTCCATGATCCCCTATTCAGTGCTAACATTGGTGCCTCTTCTGATGTTAAGCCTATTACTTCAGAATCATTCTTAACCGAATCCAGGTACCTTCTCCTTGGTCTACCCCGACTCCTCCTACCCTCTATTGCTGAACCCATGAGTCTCTTGTGTAACCTTGCTTCTCCCATGCGTGTAACATAACCCCACCATCTAAGCCTGTTTGCCCTGACTGCTACATCTATAGAGTTCATTCCCAGTTTTTCTTTGATTTCCTCATTGTGGACACTCTCCTGCCATTGTTCCCATCTACTTGTACCTGTAATCATCCTAGCTACTTTCATATCCGTAACCTCAACCTTATCGATAAGGTAACCTGCTTCCACCCAGCTTTCGCTCCCATACAACAAAGTTGGTCGAAAGATTGAACGGCGCACAGGTAACTTAGTCTTGGTTCTGACTTCCTTCTTGCAGAAGAGAGTAGATCGTAGCTGACCTCTCACTGCACTAGCTTTGCTACACCTCGCTTCCAATTCTTTCACTATGTTGCCATCCAGTGAGAATATGCATCCTAAGTACTTGAAACCGTCCACCTGTTCTTTGTTCCTCCTATTTGGCACTCAATCCTTTTATATCTCTTTCCCACTGACATTACTTTCGTTTTGGACTTGCTAATCTTCATACCATAGTCCTCACATTTCTGATCTAGCTCTGAAATATTACTTTGCAAACTTTCAATCGAATCTGCCATCACAACTAAGTCATCCGCATATGCGAGACTGCTTATTTTGTGTTCAAATATCTTAATCTCACCCAGCCAGACTATTATTTTCAACATATGATCCATAAATAATATGAACAACAGTGGAGACAGGTTGCAGCCTTGTCTTACCCCTGAAACTACTCTGAACCATGAACTCAATTTACCGCCAACTCTAACTGCTGCCTGACTATCTATGTAAAGACCTTTAATTGCTTGCAAAAGTTTGCCTCCTATTCCATAATCTCGTAGAACAGGCAGTAACTTCCTCCGGTCATATGCCTTTTCTAGATCTATAAAGCATAGATACAATTCCCTGTTCCACTCGTAACACTTCTCCATTATTTGCCGTAAGCTAAAGATCTGGTCCTGACAACCTCTAAGAGGCCTAAATCCACACTGATTTTCATCCAATTTGTCCTCAACTAATACACGCACTTTCCTTTCAACAATACCTGAGAAGATTTTACCCACAACGCTGATTAAAGAGATACCTCTGTAGTTGTTACAATCTTTTCTGTTTCCATGTTTAGAGATTGGTGTGATTACTGCTTTCGTCCAGTCTGATGAAACCTGTCCCGACTCCCACGCCCTTTCAATTATCCTGTGTAGCCATTTAAGACCTGACATTCCACTGTATTTGATGAGTTCCGACTTAATTTCATCCACTCCAGCCGCTTTATTGCACTGCAATCTATTGGCCATTTTGTCCACTTCCTCAAATGTGATCCTATTTCCATCATCATTTCTATTCCATCCTACATCGAAATCTGAAACATTACTGATCGTGAAACTTCCTGGCAGATTAAAACTGTGTGCCCGACCGAGACTCGAACATATCAGCGCACACTCCGCTGCAGAGTGAAAATCTCATTCTGGAAACATCCCCCAGGCTGTGGCTAAGCCATGTCTCCGCAATATCCTTTCTTTCAGGAGTGCCAGTTCTGCAAGGTTCGCAGGAGAGCTTCTGTAAAGTTTGGAAGGTAGGAGACGAGATACTGGCAGAAGTAAAGCTGTGAGTACCGGGCGTGAGTCGTGCTTCGGTAGCTCAGATGGTAGAGCACTTGCCCGCGAAAGGCAAAGGTCCCGAGTTCGAGTCTCGGTCCGGCACACTTTTAATCTGCCAGGAAGTTTCATATCAGCGCACACTCCGCTGCAGAGTGAAAATCTCATTCTGGATTACTGATCGTATTTTCACCTACATTGAGCAACTCTTCAAAATATTCCCTCCATCTGCCCAAGGCATCAACAGGATTCACCAGCAGTTTTCCTGACCTGTCCAAAATACTTGTCATTTCCTTCTTACCTCCCTTTCGAAGATTGCTAATTACACTCCAGAATGGTTTTATAGCAGCTTGATCCAAAGTCTCCAAAGTGTTTCAAAAGTCTTCCCAAGATTTCTTCCTGGATGCTGCAATTATCTGTTTGGCTTTGTTTCTTTCTCAACTAACTTTCTCTGTCTACCTGAGTTCTACTATGTAGTTAATTTATTAAAAAAATATTTTTGAAATATTTTTACTAAGAGATCGGCACATACGAAGAATGATTATTCTATTTTTTGTAGATGCCAATACTTCTTAGTTCATTGTCTGATATTTACAAATGCGTCATCGCTATTTGCGGTAAGGTCATGTGTGGGCTTAAAATGTGTTCCCCTTTTATAAATAGATACAGTGTGAAAGTCTTGAGAGGAACAGACATTGGTTCAAATAAAAATTATATTCACCCCACTGAGGAAGAAAAAATCCCACCCAAAAAAGAAGAAAAACTATGACCATCATGAACCGATAAACGCCAAGGAATATGAGGGATAAATCAGGAACTGAAAACCAACAGAAGATCTTGAGGAAATAGCAACCCACTAGAAACGAATAACTGAGCAACTAACCCCAGTAAATCCAAGGAAAGAACAGCAAAGAACAAGCCTCGTTAAGGTATCAGAGTAAAACAAGCTGAAGAATGACACTAATGAGTCACGAATCGAAGAAAAAGTAACCAAAATAATAATGAGGACGGTTAAACACCAATACCGAAGCCCCCACCTAGTTCCTCATTAATAATGTCTCATATACATAGCCGAAAAAAAATAGAACTCCCTTTTAGAGTTATTGCTGCACAGGGCATATGGAGTACATGAAATTATTACATTTACAGATCGTAAGTACACGTGGTTCTGAGGTACTACGTACCACCAATCCTGAAACACCCATATCAGTACTCGGTTTAACCTCCACGAGCGTCAATGCAGGCGCTGAATCTGAGATCCAGAAAATCGTACAGATGATGAATACTGTACTGGGGTACTTTATGCCGCGCCTGCTCGATCTGTTCATGAAGCTCTCTAAGAGTTGTTGGCTGATGAGTCGCACGAGTCACTTCTCGTACCACCATTTTTCATACGGGCTCTGTTAGAGACAAGTTCTAAGATCGTGCTCGCCAGGGAGGTTGATGCACACCTTGCAGAGCCCGTTGAGTTTCACGGGCAGTGAATGGGCGAGCTTTATCCGGCTGGAACAACACATCACCTTCCTGTTGTAAGAGCGGCAAAATAACGGGTCAAACAACATGCTGCACGTACCAGACGTTGGTTAGCGTCCGTCCATAAGGACCAAAGGTGAATGAGATTTGTAGTTTGTCGCACCCCAGTTGGGCCAGTGTGTTGTGGACGAATGCACTCTACAAGAAAGCGCTCGCCAAGTCTACATCGTACGTTCAGACGACCATTACTAGTGTGTAGGCAACATATGCTTTCATTGCTAAAGACCATCTTCCACGTGATCCTCTGACGATACCATTCGAGCTATGCTCGTCGATGCTGTGACGTGAGTGGAAGATGGACTATAGGTGTGCATGCCCGTAGTTCCACTGCTAATAACCGGTTCTTATGTGTGCTGTGGTAGCTGTACGACCTGCCACTGCTGCCCTTACAATAGGACGATCCTGGCGGGCGTCTGTGCTGCGTGGATGTCCAGAATCTCGATTGTTGGTATGAGACTGATCACGTGACCACTTACGCCAGCATCGTTGCAAGACTCACGCAGAGTGTCAGCCTTGTGTGGCAGTTCACCGAGCCGGCCGCGGTGCCCTTGCGGTTCTAGGCGCTACAGTCTGGAACCGCGTCACTGCTACGGTCGCAGGTTCGAATCCTGCCTCGGGCATGGATGTGTGTGATGTCCTTAGTTTGGTTAGGTTAAGTAGTTCTAAGTTCTAGGGGACTGATGACCTTAGATGTTAAGTCCCATAGTGCTCAGAGCCATTTGAACCATTTTTTTGCAATTCACCGAGAGCACCATCCCGCTTTTCGGTAGGCCGCAATTTGATCCCTTTCACAGTCGCTCAGTTGGCTGTAGGAGGCACAAGTGCGTCTCCATGGAATTGGCTACCTTCTTGCTTCACACGTTTGGACCACATGGAGCCTTCTGGCTGTGAGCCTTCCCTATTAAAGGGTACACAAAGATAGCACTCGGATAGCTGTGCCACTACGCTACCTGTTGGTGGACAACAGTGGAACCTTGATCAGTACATCTACTATCACCTAGGTGGCATATGTCGTCGTCCGGTCAAAATAAACATCGTCTTTCCAGGTGTACTATTTTTTTTCTGGCAGTGTATCTTGCTGTGCTGTTTTTTTAGCTTTAGATCGATTCGCTAACATGATTGATTTGTTATTCGTACAACAGATTTACTTCGGAGACAATAAATTCGTAAAAATATGAAACGTTTGGCAAAACCTTAGTACGAAACCTCCTGTCAGATTAAAACTGTGTGCCGGACCGAGACTCGAACTCGGGACCCTTGCCTTTCGCGGGCAAGTGCTCTACCGACTGAGCTACCCCACCACGACTCAGACCCCGTCCTTAGAGCGTTACTTCTGCCAGTACCTCGTCTCTAAAGTTTGGAAGGTAGGAGACGAGGTACTGGCAGAAGTAAAGCTGTAAGGACGGGGCCTGAGTCGTGCTTGGGTAGCCCTTTTTTTTCTTTGTTGATCCTTTCACTCAGTTTTTTTTATTACAGTGGGAAGCTAACCCTCTGGCCGAGCACGCTGAGCTACGGTGCCGGCATTAGCTCAGTCGGTAGAGCACTTGCCCGCGAAAGGTAAAGGTCCCGAGTTCTCGTCTCGGTCCGGCACACAGTTTTAATCTGCCAGGAAGTTTCATATCAGCGCACACTCCGCTGCAGAGTGAAAATCTCATTCTGAAAACCTTAAAACGTCTGTGGTGACTGTCCATGTGAGTGTACGTAGACTAGTCTGAGAACAAGAAGTTATAACTTTGAAAAGTATAGCCTGCAATAAAAGATCGGTGAGCGTTAATTATGAGGCGGACCTTTCTCTTTAACTCATAAACTCAGGTATATGCTGTTACAGCATCCGTAGCCGACTAAGGAGGACAAAACATTTGAGATTTCATTGGCATAGAAGCGAGAAGATTTGGTATAAGCTGAGTTACATAAGAAGAAACTGATGAAGGCTAGCACGTTTTGTATTATCGCGAAATACGGGAGAGAGTGTCACTGAAATGATACAGGATTTGGGCTGGTCATCATTAAAAGAAAGGCGTTCTTCGTTGTGACGGAATCTACTCACGAAATTCCAATCACCAACTTTCTTCTCCGAATGCGAAAATATTTGGTTGACACCGACCTACATAGGGAGAAACCATCACCACGATGAAATAAGGGAAATCAGAGCTCGTACGGAAAGATATAGGTGTTCGCTCTTTCAGCGCCCGATACGAGATTGGAATAATAGAGAATTATGAAGGTGGTTCGATGAACTCTCTGCCAGGCATGTAGATGTAGATGTGGATGCGAAGCTTAGAACTTCGTTTTCGCACTGCGCTTTGAATTGCCCTCGTCAGATATAGTAGCCGTCCTGCACTAAGTTTCCTCGCCATTAATTCTCCAGGTAAAATGTACTGTACTCTTATTCCTTGTGTGGCTATTATGTCAGCCATTAATAGGCCTTTAATAGCCGGTCGCCCAAACAGTGTTATTCATTTTCTTGTGGCTGTTATTGCCTGTGTTGGTTGTTCTGAGACGTCTTTCACGCACATCATCCACAAGAGTAGATACGCATCCTCTTTTAAGCCTTTAATAAAGTCGTACTCAATTCCGGTGTCAACAGACGTCCAAGACAAAGAAATTTATAACGGCAAAGAATTCAGTTTATCCATTTGAACTGAGCGCATACACCAGTAGTAGAAAAAAAGAAACAAGCAAACAAAGGTGTTAAGTAGATCGATTTTAGGCATGAGTTATGTTATGGGGGAGTAGCTGTAGAAATACTGAAATCAAAATTTGATTGACGTGAATGTAATCTACGTCTCAGGCCAAGTAGTTTTCATCTTCCTCTAGTACTTGCAGCCAAAGTGGAAAGGACAACTGGTTTCACCAATTTTCTTTACAACAGCGTACTTCTTAGCTGTTTTTATTTCTATATATAAGGGACAATCAAAAAGTGTCCGTTAGAAGGCCCTACGGTCCAGAATCGGTAAGGCAACCAGGCACTGAGTCCATCCTCCCATCGACGCTCCAGATTGAAGATATCCGTTTCTTGTAACACAGCGCGAGACCTGCTGCGCGAAGAAATACGGAGCTGCCTGCTGCGCCTTCTCATTCAACTTGAATCGTCGGCCTTTCGAGGCCTGTTTTAGGGTCTGAAGGTGCGATCGTTGCATGTGGAGAGATGGGGACTAATGTGCGGGTGCTAGAGTGTCTCTCACTTGAGTTGCCCTAACTTATGCGTTACGACATTTGCGATATGGGGATGTGTGTTATCATGAAGCAGCAGCAGCAACGCTTGTCACAGTTTTCGCGAATATGTCGCATTAATTGCATGCCTTCATCATTCTCCGATGGATGTATACCTTCGTTTGTTCTTCAGCAGCCGAGAAAATAATGACAGCACGTCGGTCCTGTTTGGACGCATTTGGTAATAACGTCGACATAGTTAACGTTTCCGCATTTACCGTACGCAAGACGGAAAGACACGAATGGCGCACTCATCCCTTTCCCGCATGTTGGTGCTTATGTAACCGTACCGGGATCGCGCTACGTTGCGTATATGCTGCAGCAACTGCCTGAAACGGAAACTTTTTGATCGTCCCTTATAGCTAACTAGCGCCGTCTCATAAGAGTAATACAAAAGACGGTTTAGTACGTTGGTCCAGCTACCGACACAAGAACCATCGGAGAGAATTCGTATACGGGTACCTAAAAGAGAATCGGAGCAATCAGAACAGCTACAGCCTAACGGGTACGTCAGCAATGTGGAGGGTGTTCCACACACGGTGTTGCGTAGAAATCAGTACCGTGAAACCGGCGTGTCGGTTCTTGTCATCAAAAATACCTCATAACGCTGTAGTACAGGCATTGGCGGTGTGTCCTCTTGCACTGTCCTGTATAAAATAATCGTAGGTATTTTCGTTAATTGGGGTTCGTTCCCATCAAGAACAGCGTGCTCCACGGCCGTATTGATGCGATCCAAGATAGGAGGAACGGAAGCATCGGTCGTAAATTTTTGATCTGTTTGTTGCAGATCGATTTCAGCTACTGTGTAGCTAACTTCAGTTCTACACGAATAAAGGAACTTGATGAGGATTAGCCATTAAAATATACATTAAAACAAGCTCACAAATGCATCAGCTTGTAAAACATATATTTACATAGCAGTAATGTCCGAGTCATGATGACTTGGACATGACATGGTACCACATTGCCATTACACTTAACAAACAGTTAAAGTGAGCTTGCTGCTTGCATTTCCACGTAAATAACCTCGTATGTGACGTCAGTAGTAACTGGCGCAAGCTTTATTAGTGTCACTTACGTATGACATTTTTTTTAAAAAAGTTACAAAATAAAATGCAGTAGCTTTATATAAGATTACAATGGCATCCTTTTTTTGCGTCATCTAATTGTTCGTTTAATTCTTCAGAGAATTGTTTTGTGCACACGAAAAGCATACACAGTGTTGACTGAAAAATACTCTTTCAAATTCTTAAGGTAGCAGGGATAAAATCCAGGGAGCGATAGATTAACTATATCTCGTACAGGAACTAAGGAGCAGTTATAAGATTTGAATAACTCGAAAGGGGGGCAGTTGTTGCGACTTGACTGTATCTTGTCTCTCATGGTATTTAATCTCTACAATGAGTGCTTATTAATTGAAACGAAAGCAAAAGTTGGAAAAGGAAGGAAATTCCTGGGAATACATCTCAAAATTTTGAACCTCGTCGACGACATTGCAATCCTGTCAGAAGAGGCAAAGGACGTAGAATATTACTTGAACGGACCGGATAGGGTATTGAATATAGTTCAACTTTTAAACAACAGCAAAAGTGAATAAGAGTAATTGAGTGCAGTCAGATGAAATTAGGTGACATCCAGGGAATTAGTTTAGAATGCAGGAGAATAGAAGTAGGCCAGGAGTTTTGATACTGGGGCAGCCAAGCTACTGCCTCTGACCAAAGTATCAAACATTAGCTTTAATCCTTTGAGTGACAGTGGTTTCTGTCGGAATCCACCATTTTGTTGACTTGTTTCTAAGTACCAGTGACTGTAGCATGAAACCACCGATGCTGTTGCAATACAGATACGTGTAATGGTACACTGAGGTACTTCTACGAATGTTGTGCGTTGTAGTAGTCACTCCAAGAGTTCAAAGCAACAGTTGGTGTGGAGATTGTACTACGTGACTGTGGGAGATTGTGACATGCGTTTTTTTATGATGGACAGATTGAGAAGATCATTGACACTGAAAGTAAGTACAAATGGTTCAAATGGCTCTGAGCACTATGGGACTTAACATCTGAGGTCATCAGTCCCCTAGAACTTGGAACTACTTAAACCTAACTAACCTAAGGACATCACACACATCCACGCCCGACGCAGGATTCGAACCTGCGACCGTAGCGGTCGCGCGGTTCCAGACTGAAGCGTCTAGAACCGCTCGGCCACACCGTTCGGCAAAGTAAGTACATGTAAAGTTATTGTAACGTAGATTTGAGTTTGTATACGGCCTTTACGAGTGGTTTCGAAATTAAACCATTGCGACAGTATATAGATTTGATACAAAATGTATTGAATTTTAAGCCCCTTTCCGCTTGTTATTTACGACTGTAATTTGTTTTAGGCTTTAAGTGCTCATGGAAGTTCCGAGATGTGGGTCTGTGTCTAGCAAAATGCGCATTTGCTTTCAAACATATCTCACGAAAAGATAGGTGCTTGAAAACTGTGTTACATAATGGTTTAAAAATGAAACCACAGTTTTAAAACAATTAATTGTTTATGTTTTGCCAATCTCTTCTTGTATTCATTGCTTACTGTGATAATAAAAGTTAATTTTGTAGAAAATATTAAATTTGTATTCCAAAATCAAACCATCTTCTCCAGACAATTGTTTATTTTTAGCCAATTTCTTCTTGCTATCGTTGTCTACTATCATAATAGGGGTTAATTTTCTCAAAACTTAATTTTTGTATTATTGTGACTCAAGGGGATAATTCGAGAAAGAAATTTTTGAGAATGAACTTTTTGAGCACGGCATTGTATGCAAATCAGTCGTGGACTAAGGAAAAACGGGAAGAAAGAGAATCGAAAGTTATGAGATGTGGGGCTATGGAAGGATGCTGAAAATTATGTCGACTGATACTATAAGAAATAAGGAAGATCTCTACAAAATTGGCAAGGAGAGTATTTTGTGGGCAATAGTGACAAGAAGAACGGACAAAGATAGGAGATTTGTTAAGACATCACGGAATAATATATGAATTGTGGCCTTCCATGGAAGCGAGACGCGGACAATATACGGTATAGACAATATGAAAGTAGAATTTTGAAATGTGGTGGTGCAGAAGAAAGGTAAGGTTAGTATGGGGAGATTAGATAACTAGTAAAGAGGAACTGAGTCGAGTTGGCGGAAAAAGAAATTTGTGACAAAACTTGGCTAAAAGAGAGACTCGGTTGACGGGACACACGCTGAAGTATTAAGGTTTATTGATTTTGGTAATAGAGAGAAGTTTGGAGGGGTTATAATTGTAGAAGGAGACCGAGGTTTAACTACAATAAGCAGGTCCAGGTGGGTGCAGGTTACGGTAGTTATGCAGACATAAAGATACTAGACTTTGTTCATTATAAGAATAAACCTGACGTGATCAAACGTAAACGCAATGACTAGTAGCAGCCATAGTACACGTACATTGGTGCTGTTCTGCTCTTGGAAGTATGTCCTACTCATGTGTTAGATATGTTGTTGCTGCGTTATGATAAATGAAACTTCAAGATATTCTAATGTGTTAACAGCCAATTAACGTATCTCATAATCACACCTCAGCTATGTAATATTTACTTCAAAAATCGTATACAGTCCGCTGTACTGTTGGGCTCTGAATGTCGCGCTGTTAATACATGGTGTGAAAATGGCTGACGCTGCTTCCTGCTTCGTCCAAAAACACGCACTTGGAACACCATTAAAAAAGCAGACAGAAACAGTGTGTTCTGAATGTTTTTCACAGTTTTGCAAAAAAAAAAAATCAGCTTTGAGGTTTTCCTTACAAAAGTTAATGCGTTTTTAAGAGGGAATGCATAGCTGAATCGGTAATGCTGCAGTTTGCTAAACTGATAAGTGCATGAATCACTGGTTCAAATCTCGCATTTGTCTTCTTTTATCGTTCGAAACTAAATCATTGTAAATACACTACTGGCCATTAAAATTGCTCGACCAAGAAGAAATGCAGATTAAAAACGGGTCTTCATTGGACAAATATATAATACTAGAACTGACATGTAATTACATTTTCACGCAATTTGGGTGCATAGATCCTGAGAAATCAGTACCCAGAACAACCACCTCTGGCCGTAATAACGGCCTTGATACGCCTGGGCATGGCGTGTACATGTACAGCTGCCCATGCAGCTTCAACACAGTACCACAGTTCATCAAGAGTAGTGACTGGCGTATTGTGACTATCCATTTGCTCGGCCACCATTGATTGACTAGACGTTTCCAATTGGTGAGAGATCTGGAGAATGTGCTGGCCAGGCCAGCAGTCGAACATTTTTTGTATCCAGAAAGGCCCGTAGAGGACCTGCAAAATGCGGTCGTTCATTATCCTGCTGAATGTAGGGTTTCGCACGGATCGAATGAAGGGTAGAGCCACGGGTCGTAACACATCTGAAATGTAACGTCCACTGTCCAGAGTGCCGTCAATGTGAACAACAGGTGACGGAGACGTGTAACCAATGGCACCCCATACCATCATGCAGGGTGATACGCCAGTATGGCGATGACGAATACGCGCTTCCAATGCGCGTTCACAGCGATGTCACCAAACACGGATGCGACCATTATGATGCTGTAAACAGAACCTGGATTCATCCGAAAAAATTAATTTTTGCCATTCGTGCACCCAGGTTCGTCGTTCAGTACAGCATCGCAGGGGTTCCTGTCTGTGATGCAGCGTCAAGGGTAACCGCAGCCATGGTCTCCGAGCTGATAGTCCATGCTGCTGCAAACATCGTCGAACTGTACGTGCAGATGATTGTTGTCTTGCAAACGTCCCCATCTGTTGACTCAGGGATCGAAGCGTGGCTGCACGATCCGTTATAGACATGGGGATAAGATGCCTGACATCTCGTTTGCTAGTGATACGAGGCCGTTGGGATCCAGCACGGCGTTCCGTATGACCCTTCTGAACTCACCGATTTCATATTTTGCGAACAGTCATTGGATCTCGACCAACGCGAAGAGCAATGTCGCGATCCGATGAACCGCAATCGCGATAGGCTACAATCCGACCTTTATCAAAGTCGGAAACGTGATGGTACGCATTTCTCCTCCTTACACAAGGGCATCACAACAACGTTTCACCAGGCAACGCCGGTCTACTGCTGTTTGTGTATGAGAAATCGGTTGGAAATTTTGCTCATGTCAGCACGTTGTAGGTGTCGCCACCGGCGCCAACCTTGTGCGAATCCTCTGAAAAGCTAATCATTTGCATATCACAGCATCTTCTTCCTGTCGGTTATATTTCGCGTGTGTAGCACGTCATCTTGGTGGTGTAGAAATTTTAATGGCCAGTAGTGTATAATATTCATCAAATATATACTAATTAGCACATATCTAATCAAGACTTTTTATGAAAAATGGATGTCTTTTTTTTCTAATTACGTATTGCACGCAAAATTACAATTTTTAATGGAACTATAATTCCTTAATTATCGATATTTTATAGAAGATTGTTAATAAAGATTATTGAAACTATAAAACACAAAAAATTAAAATTTTAGGACAAAAATGCAAAATCGAACATTTTATTTGGACTATGTCCATTGCCTTTTGTCACTAATGTGATGTCACACGAGGCGGAGTGATTAGCGTTGTAGGAATATGGAAAACAATAATTTTGATTTCGTTGAGCACACCTTACAAAATCAGCATTGTTACAGCTGCCACCGTATCACTGTATTATGACCGCAACATAACTGATCTGGAGCCAAGTTAAGGAATTTGTCGCGAGAAATAACAAGACATTTAAGCTGCCAGACGGACTCTAACTAATGCACGAAGCTTTGTCACACGTCGCTGCCGAATTCTGGCGGGATACGGATCGGCACGTCACAAAAGAAGAGGAGAGAATGCGGCGCTTGGATGGATTTGTGGATTCTGTGGTTGATCGACTAGTTATTAACGTAGCACAGGGCAGTTCCAGCACTGAAATGTATTTCCCGGATTCGGACAGGGAAGGATTTCAGAAATTATAAGGCGACCGACTGTAATATCTTCAGGGGCCTCGCGCAAAAAAAAAAAAATTAATCCTTGTTTAAGATAGGAATTTCCATCAGTTTTGTTTTTAATTACAGTACTACATAGAGGGTCTATACAAGGGCGTGGTACTTGAGGGCAATATTATAGAAATGAAAGAGGATGTAGATGAAGATGAAATGGGAGATATGATACTGCGTGAAGAGTTTGACAGAGCACTGAAAGACCTAAGCCGAAACAAGGCCCCCCGAGTTGACAACATTCCATTAGAACTACTCACAGCCTTGGGAGACCCAGTCCTGACAAAACCCTACCGTCTGGTGAGCAAAATGTATGAGACACACGAAATACCCTCAGACATCAAGAAGAATATAATAATTCCAATCCCAAAGACAGCAGGTGTTGACAGATGTGAAAATTACCGAACTATCAGTTTAAGAAGTTTCGGCTGCAAAATACTAACGCGAATTCTTTACAGACGAATGGAAAAACTAGGAAAAGCCGACCTCGGGGACGATCAGTTTGGATTCCGTAGAAATATTGGAACACGTGAGGCAATATGACCCTATGACTTATCTTAGAAAATAGATTAACGAAAGACAAACCTACGTTTCTATCATTTGTAGACTTAGAGAAAGCTTTTGACAATGTTGACTGGAATACTCTCTTTCAAATTCTGAAGGTGGCAGGGGTAAAATACAGGGAGCGAAAGGCTATTTACAATTTGTACAGAAACCAGATGGCAGTTATAAGAGTCGAGGGACATGAAAGGGAAGCACTGGTTGGGAAGGGAGTAAGACAGGGTTGTAGCCTCTCCCCGATGTTATTCAATCTGTATATTGAGCAAGCAGTAAAGGAAACAGAAGAAAATTTCGGAGTCGGTATTAAAATCATGGAGAAGAAATAAAAGCTTTGAGGTTCGCCGATGACATTGTAATTCTGTCAGAGACAGCAAAGGTCTTGGAAGAGCAGTTGAACGGAATGGACAGTGTCTTGAAAGGAGGATATAAGATGAACATCAACAAAAGCAAAACGAGGATAATGGAATGTAGTCGAATTAAGCCGGTTGATGCTGAGGGTACTAGATTAGGAAATGAGACACTTAAAGTGATAAAGGAGTTTTGCTATTTGGGGAGCAAAATGACTGATGATGGTCGAAGTAGAGACGATATAAAATGTAGACTGGCAATGGCGAGGAAAGCGTTTCTGAAGAAGAGAAATTTGTTAACATCGAGTATAGATTTAAGTGTCAGGAAGTAATTTCTTAAAGTATTTGTATGGAGTGTAGCCATGTATGGAAGTGAAACATGGACGATAAATAGTTTGGATAAGAAGAGAATAGAAGCTTTCGAAATGTGGTGCTAGAGAAAAATGCTGAAGATTGGATGGGTAGATCACATAACTAATGAGGAGGTACTGAATAGGTTTGGGGAGAAGAGAAGTTTGTGGCACAACTTAACTAGAAGAGATCGGTTGGTAGGACATATTCTGAGGCATCAAAGGATCACCAATTTAGTATTGGAGGGCAGCAGCGTGGAGGGTAAAAATCGTAGAGGGAGACCAAGAGTTGAATACACTAAACAGATTCAGAAGGATGTAAGTTGCAGTAGATACTGGGAGATGAAGAAGGTTGCACATGATAGAGTAGCATGGAGAGCTGCTTCAAACCAGTCTCAGGGCGGGAGACCACAACAACAGCAACTATTTTAGCTAAGACCGAGAGCACGTTATGCTCTCCGTGTGGTCCTGTTAGGTGCGTGCAGTATTGCTGGAGTTTTGCCGAATACTATTTCATTCTGTTTAAAAATTAGATGACATTTGAAGCTATATTGTTTCTCTGTTCGTCTTAACTGCAGCTGCTCACATTAATGTAGATTAGTTGGACCTGCTGACTGACCACTGCTGTCGAAGTTAAATGGACCGGTAAATCTCTTGTCCCGTCTTGTCGGTCAGTCGATGTCCGCGTAAGGCACAGCATAAAACGTATCCCTGTTATGGTACTTCACTGTACTCGAGACAGCTTGAAACGAAATCCAGTGAGATTCCAGCAAGTGCCAAAGAATACATGCTGTATTGTTTACATTAGGTTTGTTCTTGTCATGAACACAGTACAGCACAAGATAGACCAGCGTGGAGAGCTACGCCATCTTAGGGCTGAAGACGACGACAACAACAATGTAAAGGTTGGAAAATAAATCAGTGCTGAAATGATCCTGGGCTACAAATCGAGTGTCTGTTTAGTTTTGTGCTACGTTTCATCAAATTTCCTACTTGTGGTCTTTAAGGATGGAGGAATCAAGATAACGTCGAATCAACATCATCGACAATGAATTGTCTGCATGGATTGAAACTAGAGTGCGTCCCTTCCTGAGTGGCTGGAGAGCTAAGTATCACACAAGACTCAAAGTTCTGAACAGCCATCAGAGGTGGAAACGTGAAAGCAAGTGTACCTCGTATGCGTCAAAAGACGCAGCATCAGCTTGTGAGTGAGACTGAACGGAGCAGAACGATCAGTCCCGTGGGAAAGAGACAGTCATACTATGACATTGCGGTTGGTATAGGATATTCTACGAAGATAATGGAACATAGCAAGTTTGCACAGTGATTAGCTTACTATACAAACACTCTGTAGGGTATCAGATCGGGATTCCCGTGGTTTCCCTAAACTGTTTAAGTCAAATGCCAGGATAGTTCCACTAAAACAGACACCGTCGTTTTTCTTCCCCATCATTCGGCAATCCGAGCTTCAGCTTCGATTCTAATGATCTGGTCGTAGGTGGGGCGTTGAGACCTAATGGAATTTCTTTCTTTTTTTTTTGTCATTCTTTGCCTCCCAATTCGTGAAGAGTACGTGGGACTCTTTTCGAATTTTGGCTTAAGAATAATAATAAAACAACCATCACAATATCATCAAGCTGGCTACCGCCTGTACACGTTATTACAGACGTTTCACCAGTTAACAAAAGCATTGATATTATAAAAATCTGTCCGATTTCAGTTATCTGTAAACGACGTATTGCTTGAGGATGGTAGAGTTAAGCCGCACAGAGCTGCAGAAACAATGCGATTGAGATTTATTTATAAGAAGTCTGAACGCTTTGTAATGTAGTGCAATGAGATTTCCGTCGTATAACCTCTCCGAACTGCAATCTTGATAGCAATTCAGTGCATATTTGATTCTGCCCTGAGTTTACCATTGGAATTGAATCTGAAATGTGAAATACCTTCACTCTACCTCTCGGTTATTCAGGAAGGTGCAAATGCTGCGTTTTCTTGCGATACGGAATTATAGTCAGTAAAGATTTATTCACGGCGCTTCTCAGCAAGCATTTGGGGTTATGTTACGAAGCTAGTACACATTTCCTTGGTCCAGCATGTTCCGTACTTACTCTTATTCCTCGTGCTAACCGTCGAGAGGAACTCAGGCCGAATTATGACTGTGGACCTGTAAGGAATTGGCGATCGCGGCTCCTGATCTTGTACCGTAAGTTGTGTAAATGCCGAAAGGTAATTCAGTGCGTGTTCAGGCCGTAAAGGACATCCCTTTTCCTCGACTTCGTTCTTCATAGTGTTTTTTTATTTCCTCTCCCTGGTGGGAGAAAATTAACCAGTTCTAAGTGTTACCCTCTGAACTGTAAAAAATGAAGTTATCTATGAGATTATACATGTCCGGAACTGTGTGAAAAGTGTAATGATTTTAAATTGTTCACAGTAATTCCAACTGATACACAATTTTACGTGATGTGTAGATTGTGCCTCAGTAACACGTGATCACGGATTGTGGGCTTCAGCTCTTAGTAACATGAATGTCGGTAACTGGAGCCCCACTAGCTTTGCTATTTCTCCCTTTACAGTATATATATTCAATCTATGTTGGTGGCAATGTTTTGCACACTCCAAGTATAGTTTGCTGCACATCCGCTCCGATCGCTGCCAAGGTCAAAATCACACCATCCCGCTCATGTTCGGCTGCGTATTTCGCACATAAACAGGTATGTAAATACAATTTATTTCAGCCGATAAGTTATATTCACCTCTATACGAGTTCACAAGATGCTCTGTAGGTGTGGACAGAGAAATTTCGGTCTCCTAATATTACAAGTGAAACATGGAAGTCGTCACAGTTGTAGCCCATAGGTTAAAATCATTACACTTTTCACACAGTTCCAGACATGTACACTACTGGCCATTAAAATTGCTACACCAAGAAGAAATGCAACTGAAACTTCCTGGCAGATTAAAACTGTGTGCCGGACCGACACTCGAAATCGGGACCTTTGCCTTTTGCGGGCAAGTGCTCTACCAACTGAGCTACCCAAGCACGACTCACGCCACGTCCTCACAGTTATACTTCCGCCAGTACCTCGTCTCCTACCTTCCAAACTTTACAGAAGCTCTCCTGCGAACCCTGCAGAACTAGCACTCCTGGAAGAAAGGACATTGCGGAGACATAGCTTAGCCACAGACTGGGCGATGTTTCGAGAACTGAGAAATGCAGATGATAAACGGGTGTTCATTGGACAAATATATTATAATAGAACTAATTTGTGATTACACTTTCACGAAATTTGGGTGCATATATCCTGAGAAATCAGTACCCTGAACAACCACCTCTGGCCGTAATAACAGCCTTGATACGCCTGGGCATTTAGTCAAACAGAGCTTGGATGGCGTGTACAGGTACAGCTGCCCATGCAGCTTCAACACGATACCACAGTTCATCAAGAGTAGTGACTGGCGTATTGTGACGAGCCAGCTGCTCGACCACCATTGACCAGACGTTTTCAATTATGGAGAGATCTGGAGAATGTGCTGGCCAGGGCAGCAGTCGAACATTTTCTGTATCCAGAAAGCCCCGTACAGGACCTGCAAAATGCGGTCGGCGCATTATCTTGCTGAAATGTGGGGTTCCGCAGGGATCGAATGAAGGGTAGAGCCACGGGTTGTAACACATCTGAAATGTAATGTCCACTATTCAAAGTGCCGTCAATGGGAACAAGAGGTGACCGACACGTGTAACCAATGGCACCCCGTACCGGGTGATACTCCAGTATGGCGGTGACGAATACACGCCTGCAATGTGCGTTCACCGCGATGTCGCAAAACACGGATGCGACCAACATTATGCCGTAAACAGAACCCGGATTCATCCGAAAAAATGACGTTTGGCCATTTGTGCACCGAGGTTCGTCGTTGAGTATACCATCGCAGGCGCTCCTGTCTGTGATGCAGCGTCAAGGGTAACCGCAGCCATGGTCTCCGAGCTGATAGTCCATGCTGCTGCAAACGTCGTCGAAATGTTCGTGCAGATGGTTGTTGTCTTGCAAATGTCCCCATCTGTTGACTCAGGGATCGAGACGTGGCTGCACGATCCGTTACAGCCATTCGGATAAGATGCCTGTCATCTCGACTGCTAGTGTTACGAGGCCGTTGGGATCCAGCACGGCGTTCCGTATTACCCTCCTGAACCCACCGATTCCATATTCTGCTAACAGTCACTGGATCTCGACCAACGCGAGCAGCAATGTCGCGATGCGATAAACCGCAATCGCGATGGGCTACAATCCGACCTTTACCAATTCGGAAATGTGATGGTACGCATATCTGCTCCTTACACGAGGCATCACAACAACGTTTCACCAGGCAACGCCGGTCAACTGCTGTTCGTGTATGAGAAATCGGTTGTAAACTTTCCTCATGTCAGCACGTTGTAGGTGTGTGAATGCTCTGAAAAGCTAATCATTTGCATATCACAGCATCTTCTTCCCGTCGGTTAAATTTCGCGTCTGTAGCACGTCATATTCGTTTTGTAGCAATTTTAATGGCCAGTAGTGTATAATCTCATAGATAACTTTCTTTTTTACAATTCAGAGGTAACACTTAGAAGTGATTAATTTTCTGTTGCAGTTCACGGTTTTTCAAAGGAAAAGATCGCTGCATTTTGATGAATTTTGGTTTGTGGGGTACGTAACTGCGCGGTTATCAGCGCCTTTACAAAGTCCCAGTCTTTACACAGTCCACTCTCGCCAGGTTCACGAATGATGATGAAGTGATGAGGGCAACACAAACACCCAGAGAAAATCCCCAAACCGCCCGACTTCGAACCCGGGCACAGCATCTTGATAACTCTTAATAAAAACAGAGCAGAACGTAATCTGCATGGCTTACACTCATGGTTAAAGTTACGTTTCATAGCGTTACATAGCATTCAACTTTCTCTAAATTATTTTAACATTGTTTGAATCCAGTGTTTTCGCTCCTTTTTTGCTGCGTCACTAGTTACGTCCTCAGGCTTTCGACCAGAAGCGACAAACAATGTGGGGATGATTCATTTCCGCGCCTCTCCAGCGTCCATTATTACCAACTGATTGTGTCGTCATGCTCGTCCGTTCTGTTAGATTGATGAGCGCCAGATATTTTAAAAGGGTACTTAGTTTGTGTGATTCATTTCCCAGTTTTTAAATTACGACCTGGAGACATACAGAATTTTAGGGGAATATCATGTTGGCAGTGATTAATATTTTCACTGGTGACAATCGGGAATGATACAGATGCACTATATAATGGTCGTCCATTGTCTGTTGCGCATCGGTTGGTGTTTCGTATTGTTCACTACACTGCTTGACAGTTGATGGACAACGTCGAGGTTTCCACATCCACCGCTGAGCTGATCTGCTAGATTTCCTAGAAGCGGGCAGAGACAAATTATCTGTCCCAGAGTTACATAAAACCGCGCAGTCAGACATGCATTACCGAGAAAATATACACGCTGGGCCCATAGAAAAATTTTAAACGTGGGACACATTCGTTATTGCGCGATACTGTTACAATGAATAATATTGGCTACGAACATTTATCAGTGTGATCGTTATCTTCGAACGCAATCTGTTAGCTTGTGGTGGACTAAAAACTGCCTACGCAAGTGCTATGGAAATGGCATACAGAGTCGTCATTAGCAAAAAGTTGCTGTTCGTGTGTACCACGGTAGGAATACTAAAAACACAACACATTATCATACCTAATACGACGTAGGAAAACCGCTGGCGTTCAAAACAGCTTCCAGATATATATGAATGGATAAACACAGGTCTTCTATGATTTTCAAGAGACTGTTACAGATTCTTCCTCGAAATAGTGACAGGTTCAACTTTAAATGTGAACATTTTAAGTTAGGCGTTGCCGCGACAGCGACTGACGTCGAATGAAACACGTTTACTGTTACCAATCACTGTCTATTTATCTCCACAAAGCGTTTCGAAGGTTTAAAGCTCCATCATCAGGTCGATTTATATTTGTTAGTTTGACATATGTGTGTGCTGTGATACGATTTAGGGGAATTTATACTACAGTTTAAAAGTTATCTGTTACGACGGTGAAAGGAACCTGAGACCACTGGAAACAGTCCATAAGTTCCCTCAAAATCATAACACAGCACAATATACAGGGTGGTCCATTGATAGTGACCGGTCACGAAATAAGCATCAAACGAAAAAAGTACAAAGAACTAAACTCGTCTAGCTTGATGGGGGAAACCAGATGGCGCTATGGTTGGCCCGCAACTTGGCGCTGCCATAGGTCAAACGGATATCAACTGCGTTTTTTTAAATAGGAACCCCCATTTTTTATTACATATTCGTGTAGTCCGTAAAGAAATATTAATGTTTTAGTTGGACCACTTTTTTCGCTTTGTGATAGATGGCGCTGTAATAGTCACAAACGTGTAAGTACGTGGTATCACGTAACATTCCGCCAGTGTGGACGGTATTTGCTTCGTGATACATTACCCGTGTTAAAACGGACCGTTTACCAATTGTGGAAAAGGTCGATATCGTGTTGATGTATGGCTATTGTGATCCAAATGCCCAACGAGCGTGTGCTATGTATGCTGCTCGGTATCCTGCACGACATCATCCAAGTGTCCGGACCGTTCGCCGGACAGTTACGTTATTTAATGAAACAGGGAGTGTTCAGCAACATGTGAAACGTCAACCACGACCTGCAACAAATGATGATGCCCAAGTAGGTGTTTTAGCTGCTGTCGCGGCTAATCCGCACCTCAGTAGCAGACCAATTGCGGGAGAATCGGAAATATGAAAAACGTCGGTGTTGAGAACGCTACATCAACATCGATTGCACCTGTACCATATTTCTATGCACCAGGAATTGCATGGCGACGACTTTGAACGTCGTGTAGAGTTCTGCCACTGGGCACAAGAGAAATTACGGGACGATGACAGATTTTTTGCACGCGTTCTATTTAGCGACAAAGCGTCATTCACCAGGAGCGGTAACGTGTTGTTGTTGTTGTGGTCTTCAGCCCTAAGACTGGTTTGATTCAGCTCTCCATGCTACTCTATCATGTGCAAGCTTGTTCATCTCCCAGTACCTACTGCAACCTACATCCTTCTGAATCTGTTTAGTGTATTCATCTCTTGGTCTCCCTCTACGATTTTTACCCTCCACGCTGCCCTCCAATACTAAATTGGTGATCCCTTGATGACACAGAACGTGCCCTACCAACCGATCCCTTCTTCTAGTCAAGTTGTGCCACAAACTTCTCTTCTCCCCAATCCTATTCAGTACCTCCTCATTAGTTATGTGATCTACCCATCTAATCTTCAGAATTCTTCTGTAGCAGCACATTTCGAGAGCTTCTATTCTCTTCTTGTCCAAACTAGTTATCGTCCATGTTTAACTTTCATACATGGCTACGCTCCAAACAAATACTTTGAGAAACGACTTCCTGACAAATCTATACTCGATGTTAACAAATTTCTCTTCTTCAGAAACGCTTTCCTTGCCATTGCCAGTCTGCATTTTATATCCTCTCTACTTCGACCATCATCAGTTATTTTACTCCCTAAACAGCAAAACTCCTTTACTACTTTAAGTGTCTCATTTCCTAATCTAATTCCCTCAGCATCACCCGATTTAAATCTACTACATTCCATTATCCTCGTTTTGCTTTTGTTGATGTTCATCTTATATCCTCCTTTCAAGACACTGTCCATTCCGTTCAACTGCTCTTCCAAGTCCTTTGCTGTCTCTGACAGAATTACAATGTCATCGGCGAACCTTAAGGTTTTTATTTCTTCTCCATGGATTTTAATACCTACTCCGAATTTTTCTTTTGTTTCCTTCACTGCTTGCTCAATATACAGATTGAATAACATCGGGGAGAGGCTACAACCCTCCCTCACTCCCTTCCCAATCACTGCTTCCCTTTCATGTCCCTCGACTCTTATAACTGCCATCTGGTTTCTGTACAAATTGTAAATAGCCTTTCGCTCCCTGTATTTTACCCCTGCTACCTTCATAATTTGAAAGAGAGTATTCCAGTCAACATTATCATAAGCTTTCTTGAAGTCTTCAAATGCTAGAAACGTAGGTTTGCCTTTCCTTAATCTTTCTTCTAAGATAAGTCGTTGCCTCACGTGTACCAATATTTCTGCGGAATCCAAACTGATCGTCCCGAGGTCAGCTTCTACCAGTTTTTCCATTCGTCTGTAAAGAATTCGCGTTAGTATTTTGCATCCGTGACGTATTAAACTGATTGTTCGGTAATTTTCACATCTGTCAGCACCTGATTTCTTTGGGATTGGAATTATTATATTCTACTTGAAGTCTGAGGGTATTTAGCCTGTCTCATACATCTTGCTCACCAGATGGTAGAGTTTTGTCAGGACTGGCTCTCCCAAGGCCATCAGTAGTTCTGATGGAAAGTTGTCTACTCCGGGGGCCTTGTTTCAACTCAGGTCTTTCAGTGCTCTGTCAAACTCTTCACGCAGTATCGTATCTCCCATTTCATCTTCATCTACATCCTCTTCCATTTCCATAATATTGTCCTCAAGTACATCGCCCTTGTATAGACCTTCTATATACTCCTTCTACCTTTCTGCTTTCCCTTCTTTGCTTAGAACTGGGCTTCCATCTGAACTCTTGATATTCATGCAAGTGGTTCTCTTTTCTCCAAAAGTCTCTTTAATTTTCCTGTAGGCAGTATCTATCTTACCCCTAGTGAGATAAGCCTCTACATCCTTACATTTGTCCTTTAGCCATCCCTGCTTAGCCATTTTGCACTTCCTGTCGATCTCATTTTTGAGACGTCTGTACTCCTTTTTGCCTGCTTCATTTACTGCATTTTTATATTTTCTCCTTTCATCAATTAAGTTCAATATTTCTTCTGTTACCCAAGGAGTTCTACTAGCCCTCGTCTTTTTACCTACTTGATCCTCTGCTGACTTCACTACTTCATCCCTCAGAGCTACCCATTCTTCTTCTACTGTATTTCTTTCCCCCATTCCTGTCAATTGTTCCCTTATGCTCTCCCTGAAACTCTGTACAACCTCTGGATCTTTCAGTTTATCCGGGTCCCATCTCCTTAAATTCCCACCTTTTTGCAGTTTCTTCAGTTTTAGTCTACAGTTCATAACCAATAGATTGTGGTCAGAGTCCACATCTGCCCCTGTAAATGTCTTACAATTTAAAACCTGGTTCCTAAATCTCTTACCATTATATAATCTATCTGAAACCTGTCAGTAGCTCCAGGATTCTTCCATGTATACAACCTTCTTTTATGATTTTTGAGCCGGCCGAAGTGGCCGCGCGGTTCTGGCGCTGCAGTCTGGAACCGCGAGACCGCTACGGTCGCAGGTTCGAATCCTGCCTCGGGCATGGATGTGTGTGATGTCCTTAGGTTAGTTAGGTTTAACTAGTTCTAAGTTCTAGGGGACTAATAACCTCAGCAGTTGAGTCCCATAGTGCTCAGAGCCATTTGAACCATTTTATGATTTTTGAACCAAGTTTTAGCTATGATTAAGTTGTGCTCTGTGCAAAATTCTATCAGGCGGCTACCTCTTTCAATGCTTAGCCCCAATCCATATTCACCTACTACGTTTCCTTCTCTCCCTTTACCTACTACTGAATTCCAGTCACCCATGACTATTAAATTTTCGTCTCCCTTTACTATCGGAATAATTTCTTTTATTTTATCATACATTTCTTCAGTTTCTTCGTCATCTGCGGAGGGAACGTAAACCGGCAAAATATGCACTATTGGGGAACGGAAAATCCACGATGGCTGTGACAAGTGGAACATCAGCGTCAAAATGGTTCAAATGGCTCTGAGCACTATGGGGCTTAACATCTGAGGTCATCAGTCCCCTAGAACTTAGAACTACTTAAACCTAACTAACTTAAGGACATCACACACATCCATGCCCGAGTCAGGATTCGAACCTGCGACCGTGGCAGTCGCGCGGTTCCGCACTGAAGCGCCTAGAACCGCTAGACTACCGCGGCCGACTCATCAGCGTCATTGGCGGGTTAATGTATGGTGCGGCTTTATGGGAGGAAGGATAATTGGCCCCCATTTTATCGATGGCAATCTAAATGGTGCAATGTATGCTGATTTCCTACGTAATGTTCTACGGATGTTACTACAAGATGTTTCACTGCATGACAGAGTGGCGATGTACTTCCAACGTGATGGATGTCCGGCACATAAGTCGCGTTCGGTTGAAGCGGTAATGAATAGCAGATTTCATGATAGGTGGTCGTCGAAGCACCATACCATGGCCCGCACGTTTACCGAATCTGACGTCCCCGGATTTATTTCTGTGGGGAAAGTTGAATGAAATTTGCTATCGTGATCCACCGACAACGCCTGATAACATGCGTCAGCCCATTGTCAATGCATGTGCGAACATTACGGAAGGGGAAATATACTCACTGTTGAGAGAAATGTCGTTGCCAACTTATTGCCAAATGCATTGAGGTTGACGGACATCATTTTGAGTATTTATTGCATTAATGTGGTATTTACAGGTAATCACGTTGTAACAGCATGCGTTCTCAGAAATGATAAGTTCACAAAGGTACATGTATCACATTGGAACAACGGAAATAAAATGTTCAAACGTACCTACGTTCTGTATTTTAATTTAAGAAACCTACCTGTTACCAACTGTTAGTCTAAAATTGTGAGCCATATGTTTGAGACTATTACAGCGCCATCTATAATAAAGCGAAAAAAGTGGTCCAAGTAAAAGATTCATATTTCTTTACGTACTACACGAATATGTAAAAAAAACGCAGTTGATACCCGATTGACCTATGGCACCGCCATCTAGCGGGCCAAACATAGCGCCATCTGATTTCCCCCTTCAAGTTAGACGAGTTTCGTTCTTTGTAGTTTTTTCGTTTGACGGTTATTTCGTGAGATATTTGGCCCGGTCACGATCAAGAAATATAAATCCACCCGATCATGGAGGTTTAAACCTTCTATGGCAAGTTCAGGTAACTATGATGGAGGTGGCTAGTGATTACGCATTCTTATCTCCAAACCAGATCACAAAGCCTCAATAATATTTAAGTTTGCTGTCTGTGGTGCCCATTAGAGATGCGACAATTCATTCTATGCCTCTCAAAACCATTCATGTACCATGCGAACTCCGTTAACGAGGGCCCAGTCGTCGTGGTACACAGCGTCATCATCGGGAATAATCTGTGGATCACAGGATGGACCCGATTAGCCAAAATGGTCACATAATCCTCGGCAGTAATACGACCTTGCAAAGTAACCATGGGCTAGTGGGACACAACGATATGGCTGCCCAAAATCATCACCCAACCCAGGCGAAGTTTCACTCTTGGTTTCAAGCAGTCTGCATACTAGACTTGCGACGGCGTAAGTCAGATGCACACTCGGTCAGAAGTTTGAAACAGTGTGGAACAAGACTCGTCCGACCAAATGACTTCCTTCCATTGCGCCCGAGTCCAGGTTTTATGGCTTCGGCCACAAGTTTACGTATTATGGGCATTTGAATCACTGATGTTTAGTTTTGTAATTCCAGCTCGTCCTCGAATTCCCTGCTTATGGAGCTCCCATCATGTTGTTTTGAGGATGACAGGGTTCGTAAGCGAGACATTCAGTTCTGCAGTGGCCTTTGCAGTAGCCGTCCTCTTATTTTTCGTCACAGTACTCTTCTGTTACCGTTTGTCATGATCACTCAACACATGCTTTCGTCTGCAACGCGATCTAGCGGATGATGATTTTTCGTTTTCCTGTATTCGGTACAAATCTTCGTCAGGTGCCTCTTGAAATCCCTAACACTTTGGTTCAAAATGTTCAAATGTGTGTGAAATCTTATGGGACTAAGGTCATCAGTCCCTAAGCTACTTACCTAAATTATCCTAAGGACAAACACACACACCCATGCCCTAGGGAGGACTCGAACCTCCGCCGGGACCAGCCGCACAGTCCAAGACTGCAACGCCTCAGACCGCTCGGCTAATCCCGCGCGGCTCGCCAAAATCAACTCTGACTAATGGCCATGATCGATACAATCTGAACATCTCATTCCCACATCGCAAAGCAAAATTTGCTTTAGTATGGTGCTGTTGTCCGTATGTTTCGATGTCACCTAATGTGTCTTTACATTATTGGTTTAATAACGTCATTGGTCTAAATCATATCATGTGCACAAAGTCAGTCAACAGCACCATCACACTTGAGATATTTCACGGTTCATACTGGATCATTTGCCTAACGTCATTTCTATGTCCACAACTTAACTCTCCATGATAAACAGTGTATGACGTCTTTCTCAGTAATGCACTTAACACTAATCCATTTTGTTCACCTCTGACTTCTTTTTCCAAGACTCATTGTTCATCATGTTTGTGTAATCAATCTAACGGCCAGCTCATTCTTTATACCTGTCATTCCTATGGCATGAGATTGTATCTCATGCCACTGTGCGGCAACACTTTGGTTACGTTGATTCCCATTATACGAACACCAACAATTTGTCGAAGCTCGAATTCAGTTAGCTACGACATAATACACTCAGACCTACACAGAACACTGTTACGGCCACGGCTTATATTCGCAAGGCATAGGGGAGTCGTTCGTGGTGAAATACGACAGCACCACCTGCAGCCTTGTGTAGTATCTGCTTTTATGTTCAAGCATGCGTTTCACGCAGTTTATTCGTTCTTTTGTTCAACCCCCGTAGGTGCATTAACTAACTGTGAGAGGGGAAGGGCTGCAGCTTCCAGACAAATTCTTTCGTACTTTGTGAGTGAGTGCTGTAAGCATCCTTGGATCCGTTAGAGACAGCGGCACGCTGTGTTCTTCTGAGCCCTAGCTGTATTCCACGTACTATAACGGAAATGGAAAGTGTTATACCATGGACACCTCGACTGAGAGTAAAAAAAAACAGGTACTCCAATATTTACATGCCTATGGTGAAACTTTTTAGATGGAGATCGCGACACGGGGTGCCAAGAGAAGGTGCATGTTCAGCTTGTTATCTTCCGGAATTTGAGGAAAACAGAACACTGGTACGAGGGACAATGGAGCAGCATTTAGACGGATCGCCCGACAGTTGGCTGTAAGGCAGTAACTGCAGAACAGGTGGCGACGAAATGAACTCAGTACTTAAGGGGCTCCGGAAAGGCTAAAAATCATGAAAAGTTCAATTTTTACTTTTTTGCGTTTTCTGAATCTGCAGACTATTACCTTTTAATAGATGTATAATTTATTCAATTCCGAAGACTACAACTATCTTTATAAATTTTTTTTGTAATGTGTTCTGCATGGGCGTGACCCACTGTGGCGCTGTTAAACTGCTGTCAAATGGTGTTATTATTAACGTCCGTGTTCATCAGGTACATTTTAGTGATGTGAGATAAAGTATGTGTTGTGGCTAACCTGTGATCGTTCAATATATATCGCTGGAGTGATTGTCGATTGTTTCATGTTTATTTACTCTGTCGTTATCTCGAAAATATTCGTAATTAATTCTATTTCTTGAGTCTCTGTTTTGTTGAAGTATAATAATGAGTAAAAATAAAGTTATTAGAAATCCGCTGAAGGCTTTTAAGAAAAGGAGAAATGTTGGAAAGCCAAAGGTATGTGTTATTACTGTAAACAATAAAGACGATGAAAATCCCCAACATAGCTTGTGTCCCAAAGAAGAAGACAGTTGGTGTAAATATAACAAAGGATTGCTAACTGGTTAAGTGTACACTCATAAGCATAGTCTGCCTCATGCAATAATGGAGGTGATAAAACCTATTTTCAGAGACTTAGCAGCACCTGAACTGTTGAAAAAGTGTATTCACGGAAAAACTCAAAACCCCAATGAAAGTGTAAATAGTGTTATATGGTCGAGAATCCCCAAGACTGTATTTGTTGGAATAGAAACACTTCACTTTGGTGTGTATGATGCTGTTGCGACTTTCAATGATGGCAACATTGTAAGGTGCAAGGTATTTAGAAATATGGGAATGAATATAGGTTCTAACATGGTACGAGCGATGCTTGCTTTAGACAAGGAACGCCTTCGGGCTGCAGACAGGGCTGTAAAGAGTCTAGAAATACAAGCAAGAGTAAACAGGAGGAGGAACAAGAGGAAGCTGGAGGAGGAGTTTGCAGAGGATGAAGATAATCCATCCTATGGACCTGGAATGCACTAAAAAGTTAATCCAATCTTTGTCGCTCGATTCCCAAAACTTTTATTTTCTCATACTAATTACATGTTTTCTAAGGATCTTCCAAACATATTTGTTTCAAACTTTCAGTAAATGTTACACAGTACCTTCTGCATAATTTAACACAGCCTTTTTCCAAAAAACTGTATATTTTTGAATATATAAATAAAAAATTGCAAAAAAATGTGAATTTTCATTACAATTGAAAAAAAATCATCTTTAATAACTGAACTAAAATTTTGTAAAATCCCTATGTTAAGTTGTAGCCCATATTCCAATAAATAATCTGTAAAAAGTTCAACTTCCTACCTCAAATAGTTTGTGAGGAAAGATGTAATTTATAAGCGTTATTTTAACATTGCAAGTATAGGGCGTTCCGGAGCCCCTTAAGAGTGGTAAGAAAGACAGGCATGGGTGCTCCCAGTAGGTTTCGACTAAATGTGACGAACAGACACATAACTACAGCTGAAATCCCGACGGAGGACGCACGCAGTGTCACCACGGACCGTCGGAAGTAGACTACTGGAAGTCGAACTGAGATATCGAGTTGTGGTGCGTCGTTTACCGCAGACGACAGAGACGTGCACCGTCCACAGCCTGAGTAAACTCGAACATTGAGTGACACTCTGTCGCGCTCAGCGGTGAGTCTCAGCTCTGCGTTTGTCGGATCGACTGCACCATGTCTGTAGACAATCTGGGTGAAGCTCACACCAAGCAGCGATGCTTGGGACTCATACCTCTCAAACTCCTAGATTCATCGTGTGAGGAGATGTTGCACGTTACTTGTTAAAAAGTAGGCTCGCTATTACATGGTAAGCAGACTCTGTTATCCTACCCTTTGTGAACAGTATGCCAAATGCCAGATTGCTGAAGTATGAAGCAAGACTCCACCTAGCTGTTCAAAATAAAAATTTCTTTTGGATTGTTCGGATCTTTGAATGGTCGGCCCAGTCGTCTGATTTGGTACCTGTAGGGCACGTGTACAGAAAGATGTATATTTTCGTACCAATCTCCGGCCAGCATTCTTCATGAACTGACAAAGCGAGTGCTTTAGGCTTGGCAAGACACTGCTCAATGTGACATGCGGACGCTGTTTGCTAACGTGCCACAAAGAGTACAGGAATGTGTTCATGACGTTGGGTCTTGTTGCTCGCACTGATGTCGATGGTGGACATGAGTTCCGAATGAGATGAACGTTGAATATTTTAATACTGGTTATGCGTTGAACTTCACCACGGATTCTGATACGTTGTACACTTCCCACTCCCGTTAGTGCATTACCACTGACTATTGTAACACGTTGTTTGGGCACCGTTATCACAGAAATAGACAGCCGATCAGCCCGATGGACTGACTTGAATTCCGAGTCGATGTAAGGAAAGGACAGAAAATTATTACACTACTGGCCATTACAATTGCTACATCACGACGATGACGTGCTACAGACGCGAAATTTAACCGACTGGAAGAAGATGCTGTGATATGCAAATGATTAGCTTTTCAGAGCATTCACACAAGATTGGCGCCGGTGGCAACACCTACAACGTGCTGACATGAGGAAAGTTTCCAATTGATTTCTCATACACAAACAGCAGTTGACCGGCGTTGCCTGGTGAAACGTTATTGTGATGCCTCGTGTACTGAGGACACATGCGTACCATCACGTTTCCGACTTTGATAAAGGTTGGATTGTAGCCCATCGCGATTGCGGTTTATCGTATCGCGACATTGCTGATCGCGTTGGTCGAGATCCTATCACTGCTAGCAGAATATGGAATTGGTGGGTTCAGGAGGGTAATACGGAACGCCGTGCTGGATCGCAACGGCCTCGTATCACTAGCAGTCGAGATGACAGGCATCTTATCAATCCGCATGGCTGTAGCGAATCGTGCAGCCACGTCTCGATCCCTGAGTCAACAGATGGGGACGTTTGCAAGACAACAACCATCTGCACGAACAGTTCGACGACGTTTGCAGCAGCATGGACTATCATTTACCCTTGACACTGTATCGTAGACAGGAGCTTGCGATGGTGTACTCAACGACGAACCTGGGTACACGAATGGCAAAACGTCATTTTTTCGGATGAATTCAGGTTCTGTTTACAGCATCATAATGGTCGTATCCGTATTCGGCGACATCGCGGTGAACGCACATTGGAAGCGTGTATTCGTCATCGCCATACTGGCGTATCACCCGGCGTGATGGTATGGGGTGCCATTGGTTACACGTCGCGGTCACCTCTTGTCCGCATTGACGGCACTTTGAACAGTGGACATTACAATTCAGATGTGTTGCGACCCGTGACTCTACCCTTCACTCGATCCCTGCGAAACCCTACATTTTAGCAGGATAATGCACGACCGAATGTTTCAGGTCCTGTGCAGGCCTTTCTGGATACAGAAAATGTTAGACTGCTGCCCTGGCCACCCCATTCTCCAGATCTCTCACCAACTGAAAACGTCTGATCAATGGTGGCCAAGCAACTGGCTCGTCACAATACGCCACTCACTACTCTTGATGAACTGTGGTATCGTGTTGAAGCTGCATGGGCAGCTGTACCTGTACATACCATCCAAGCTCTGTCTGACTCAATGCCCAGGCGTATCAAGGCCGTTATTACGGCCAGAGGCCGGCCAGTGTGGCTGAGCGTTTCTAGGCGCTACAGTCTGGAACCGCGCGACCGCTACGGCCGCAGGTTCGAATCCTGCCTCGGGCATAGATGTGTGTGATGTCCTTAAGTTAGTTAGGTTTAAGTAGCTCTAAGTTCTAGGGGACTGATGACCTCAGATGTTAAGTCCCATAGTGCTCAGAGCCATTTGAACTATTTTTTGAACGGCCAGAGGTGGTTGTTCTGGGTACTGATTTCTCAGGATCTATGCACCCAAATTGCGTGAAAATGTAATCACATGGCAGTTCTAGTATAAGATATCTGTCCAATGAATACCCGTTTATCATCTGCATTTCTTCTTGGTGTAGCAATTTTAATGGCCAGTAGTGTAGGTTAACGTCCAGTCAACGACGAGTTCTCTAGTCATCGACAAGGATGGAGTGGACAAAGAAATTGGCTGTGTCCTTTTCTAAGGAACGATTATGACATTTTCCTTAACTGGTTGGGAGAAGGCATGGGTAACATATACAGGATGTCCATAACAAAATTACAGTTTCAAAGCGCCTAGAGTGACGTTAGATGTGAACAGAATATCATTTACCCGAGGGAAAACGTCATGGAACAAAACAAAATAACGGAATTTTACCAACAGATGGCACTGTAGGTATCATGATACGCACACCAACAGACACGCAGCAGACTGCTGTTCCTCATTTCGCTTCTGAGACGCCCGACATTACAGTCTCCATTAGGGGTAGCGCAGTGCTGGCAAAGCTCCTTTACAACAACGTTGACTGTGAAGCTGTAGCCCTGCAGAAGTTCCAGATACTCAATGGTATGAAAAAAGGCATTGGTCCGATGTCTGCTAAGGCTCTCGAAAAAATGATTACATATTTGTAAAAGACAGATTCTTTAAAATTGCAGTGTAGCAGTACGAGGAAAGCAGCTGATCCAAGATCTGGCCACAGCAATGGAGGAGGGGTCTAGCGATGGTGTGCTAACATGCAGTGCGCGGGGAATTGCCCGAACGTTGGACATGCCTGAGAAACGGTGCATAAAATCTTACGAAACATCCTGCATTGCTGTCCGTACAGTATTCCTTTCCATACAAAAACATCCTTGTCCAGGAGTTTCTTCCTGCTGACCTGCCAGCAAGACAAACGTTCGCTTTGGAAATAATTGCTCACTTGGAAGTGGACAATGAATAGCCATGAAACATTGTGTGGACGCACGAAGCCGATGTCCATCTTCAAGGACACATCAATACGCAGAACTGCAGAATATGGGCAACGGGAAATTCGCACTCACATCGGCCGTTACCATTTCATTCTGCAAAGGTGACTACAGTATATGGAGCCGTATATTCTCGAGGGGATGAGTCTCGCAGGTCCTGTTAACTGTCGCTGGTGAACGCTATGAGAGTCTTTTGCGCGCCGTCATTCTGACCTCCCAAACCGCGTGAATCATTTTTATCCCAGATGGTGCTCCCCCGAACATCGCGCAGCTAGAGGAGCGGCTGCTGCAGATACACTTTTTCGAAAATGCTAGAATTACCAGCCGTCTGTGTTTTGAAAGCAATATATGAATTAAGGGAAAAACAAGAATAGACAGAGTAAGGTATGTAGCAAATTAGAAAGGACTTAAAACAAGAAAGTATGAGAGAAGAAATTGAAAAAAAAAGAGATTAAAATGGTATGGACATGTTAAGAGGATGCTTGGGCAGAGACTCACCAAAATTATGGAAGAACTAAAGATGGATGGGAAAAGACCTAGAGGGCGCTCAAGAACATGGTGGAAAATGGGACTGAGAATATCTGTGAAAAGGAGAGATGTGACCTGGCAGCTAGTGGAGGAAGAAAAGTAGTGGGAGGACCGAGCCAAATGGAGAGGACTCGTTAGTACCCAAACCCGGCAGTAGCTGGAGCGGGATCCGGATATAGACAGATATAGATACACTCCTGGAAATGGAAAAAAGAACACATTGACACCGGTGTGTCAGACCCACCATACTTGCTCCGGACACTGCGAGAGGGCTGTACAAGCAATGATCACACGCACGGCACAGCGGACACACCAGGAACCGCGGTGTTGGCCGTCGAATGGCGCTAGCTGCGCAGCATTTGTGCACCGCCGCCGTCAGTGTCAGCCAGTTTGCCGTGGCATACGGAGCTCCATCGCAGTCTTTAACACTGGTAGCATGCCGCGACAGCGTGGACGTGAACCGTACGTGCAGTTGACGGACTTTGAGCGAGGGCGTATAGTGGGCATGCGGGAGGCCGGTGGACGTACCGCCGAATTGCTCAACACGTGGGGCGTGAGGTCTCCACAGTACATCGATGTTGTCGCCAGTGGTCGGCGGAAGGTGCACGTGCCCGTCGACCTGGGACCGGATCGCAGCGACGCACGGATGCACGCCAAGACCGTAGGATCCTACGCAGTGCCGTAGGGGACCGCACCGCCACTTCCCAGCAAATTAGGGACACTGTTGCTCCTGGGGTATCGGCGAGGACCATTCGCAACCGTCTCCATGAAGCTGGGCTACGGTCCCGCACACCGTTAGGCCGTCTTCCGCTCACGCCCCAACATCGTGCAGCCCGCCTCCAGTGGTGTCGCGACAGGCGTGAATGGAGGGACGAATGGAGACGTGTCGTCTTCAGCGATGAGAGTCGCTTCTGCCTTGGTGCCAATGATGGTCGTATGCGTGTTTGGCGCCGTGCAGGTGAGCGCCACAATCAGGACTGCATACGACCGAGGCACACAGGGCCAACACCCGGCATCATGGTGTGGGGAGCGATCTCCTACACTGGCCGTACACCACTGGTGATCGTCGAGGGGACACTGAATAGTGCACGGTACATCCAAACCGTCATCGAACCCATCGTTCTACCATTGCTAGACCGGCAAGGGAACTTGCTGTTCCAACAGGACAATGCACGTCCGCATGTATCCCGTGCCACCCAACGTGCTCTAGAAGGTGTAAATCAACTACCCTGGCCAGCAAGATCTCCGGATCTGTCCCCCATTGAGCATGTTTGGGACTGGATGAAGCGTCGTCTCACGCGGTCTGCACGTCCAGCACGAACGCTGGTCCAACTGAGGCGCCAGGTGGAAATGGCATGGCAAGCCGTTCCACAGGACTACATCCAGCATCTGTACGATCGTCTCCATGGGAGAATAGCAGCCTGCATTGCTGCGAAAGGTGGATATACACTGTACTAGTGCCGACATTGTGCATGCTCTGTTGCCTGTGTCTATGTGCCTGTGGTTCTGTCAGTGTGATCATGTGATGTATCTGACCCCAGGAATGTGTCAATAAAGTTTCCCCTTCCTGGGACAATGAATTCACGGTGTTCTTATTTCAATTTCCAGGAGTGTAGATACCAGCCGTCATTTCTCTAAAGCCTGTACCTTCCAGATTACCTGATCTTAATTCGTTTGACTTCTGGCTGTGTGTTTATCTGAAAGATGTTGTCTTCAGTGCTCCACTGACGAACGTAGTTGAATAGTTGGCACGCACTGAAAAACGCATTCTGAACGTAGCCCCCGATATACTCTGGTCCGATGTCATCTTGTTTTTTATGCAAATTTTGGCTCCAGGACAATAATAAACCGATTTAATTTTATTTTTGTGCGGCTTTTTGCCTCAGGACAGTCAAAAAACGGATTTTTCCCATCCGATGTAGTGCGACCTTGCCATGATGGATGGGTTTACATTATTAACAGTGCCACAGTTGATGAGTGCCGACTTGTGCAGTTTTGCACACTCAACAGTATGGATGGTGTAATGTGCAAGTCAGACCATACCATTCGTATTGCGATTCATCTGTTGTTTGTAACTGACCTAATTTACGTTAGGCGACTTACAGCGCCATTCGTTCGTAAAATTGTCTTTCATTTTACGTTTTCCCCTGGGTCAGTAATGCTGTTCAAATTTGACATCATTCCGAGCAGTCGTTCTCTCGACAGCGTTTTGAAACTGGAACTTTAATGTACCTCGAAGACTAAAAGTAGATTCGAACCCAGCTTCTCTCGGGCAACATTCCAGTGACTTCAGACATGCGACACATCAGTGTTTAAGTGTAACCGGTGATTCGTAAAATTATCTGGTGTGAAGAGAATGAGGAACACCTTGCCGACAAAACGAACTTGCCCCTAAATATGGAGGACGTTGAGTGACGGATTTGCAAATAGAAGAAACAAGGGACAAATTGCAGGGGAAAGGAAACGTTGGTACATGTGGAATAGATCATGGAATGTGTCAGGAGCAACTGGTTAACGAAAATCCACGTTAGGTCCCTCCTGATCACAGTGTAAGGTGGGCAAGTGATGGGATACTCGAAGTGCATTCAAGGTTCTCTTAGACGTCCAGCTATCCACATTTAGGTTTCCTAAGCTTTTTTTAAATCGAGTGAAGCGAACATCGTGATGTTTCCTTATTGGTTATCGCGGCCAACTAGCTTCGCCATCCTTAGCCTGTCTGAGTCGGTACTCAGTGGCTATTGGCCCCAAAATCGAAGTGACGTTGACCTCTAACCTTTGTTCTTTCTGTATATGGTAAAGGTTTCCCACACACTTATCTCTGGGCCTATTCTTACTATTGTTACCAACACATAGTATCTCCTCACCTCCTACTTCATTTGCTCACATAAGTGTCTTTCATTCTTCTATATCACCGTGTTTAAAGTGGTTTCAGCTGTTTCTTCTTTGATTTCCACACGCCCCACATTTATTTCCGCCAGGGCCGGTTCTAAGACATTTTTACACACAAGCTACTTATCACTTGGCAGCTCACCCGCACCCCCGCCCCCCTTTTCCCTTGCATGTTTTAATCTGTGCCAGTTTTCGATAATAATCAGGTTCGTTTGAGCAGTTAACAGCACGCTCACGCACATGCGCAACTCTGAACTTGCCTAAGAGTAGTGCCTTTTCCCACCTCTGGATGCTTGGAGTGTGGCTGTCAACTGAATGAACAGTAGCATCAAGCAGCCAGGTGCTACCCAGAAAATTTTTCTGCCGCACCCAAGCTGCGAGATTGGCACATGCGCAGAACCAGTCTGAGTTGTAGTGGGTGGGCGGGAGGGGGGATGTAGTCCCCTTGGGACCCACCCTCAGGGGCTAGGCATTCATTTGCTGGGTACAGGCGTGGTGACCCCGGGGTTCCTGTGCTGGGGACTGGTTAGCGCCGCCAGTCCCCCTGCACTGTAAGCTCTGGGCATGCTCCAGCGACCACCGTGTGGCGCGGCGGTGGAATGTTGTGTGTCTCAGAGAACAGGAATGACTTGACAGCTCGGATCGCGAGGACGGAATAAACCTCTATAAAAAAAAAAAAAAAAACCTCAAACTCCAGGGGTGCTGTGCGCTGATGAGATGCATGGCTGTTGAGGTGTAACAGTCATTAGCGGGCGACCTCTGGGGAACCTGTCGCACCTCAGTTGTGCAAGGCTTAATCAGGCACGTGGGGCTCTGTCTGAGTGGACCCTTATTTCCCTAACTGCTTGTGGGACCGAAATGGATCCTCCAAAATCTTTCTTTCCTCCTCCCAGTGGAATGGGTACCCCAACTAATAAGAGGGCTCGTGTAGTCAGCTCTCCAGATGCGAGAGTAAGACAGCAGACAGCAATAAAGAGTAACAGAGCACAGGATGGTAATCAGAATGTGTTTTTAGTAATCAAAAGGAAAGAAGGCAGTTTCGAAAAGGTCTCGCCTTTTTACATCGAGAAGGGCTTAGAAGGAATTGCTGGGACTATAAAATCTGTAAAGCGAATGTGAAATGGGACGCTGTTGGTTGAAACATCCAGTTCCCAACAAGCTGTTAACCTACAGAGTGCCTGGGCGACTATGCCAGCGGTACAGAGCTCCACAGCACTTTGAACTTCACCAAAGGTGTTGTGTTGTGTCAGGATCCTAGTGGATATTCCTGTTGAAGAACTGAAGAGTGAGTGGGCTCTGAAGGGAATTGTGGATGTCCAGAATGTTATGAAAAGAGTGGATGGAAATCTGGTGAAATCCTTCATTCTTACCTTCAACACCCCCAAACTCCCAGCGCACATCAAATGGCTCTGAGCACTATGGGACTTAACTGCTGAGGTCATCAGTCCCCTAGAACTTAGAACTACTTAATCCTAACTAACCTAAGGACATCACACACATCCATGCCCAAGGCAGGATTCGAACCTGCGACCGTAACAGTCACGTGGTTCCGGACTGAAGCGCCTAGAACCGCTCGGCCACCGCGGCCGGCCCAGAGCACGTCAAGGCAGGCTTTCTTTGCCTAAACGTACGGCCTTATATCCCAAACCCAATGCACAGTTTGAAATGCCAGCGTTTTGGGTATACAGCACTCGGGTGTAAAGAAGAAGCGACATGTGGAAACTGTGGTAAGGCCGCTCATGAAGGAGTTGGTTGCTCATCTCCAGCTAAACGTATCAACTATTCTGGATAACACCCACTTTGGAGTAGGGACTACAGAATCGTTTTAGAGGAACGCTAAGTACAGGAAATAAAAAAAGCTAAGCGTATCCCCTATGGTGAAGCCAAAAAGATTTAAAAGTTCATGCAGCCTCCCGCATTTGCTACATCTTTTGCGTCCATTCTTCAGAAGCCTATTCCGAAATCTGATGCCTCTACACAAACGGAGTTGTCGAGTGTTGGCACAAACACCTGCACATGTCGTTGCGCTTGCCAGGCAGTAAGTGTTCCTACACCTGAAGCCCCCTTCCCCCTACAATAGCAGGCAGAGCTACAGTGGCCTTTTCAGAAGCCCAGCATGGCCATTACCACTCCTCCTCCGGCTCAAGCACAGCCCACATAACCACGAAAAGCTACGGTAAAGCAACAACAGAAGGTAAAGTCAAGTGGTAAACCATCCGACCATGTCAATCTGATTCTACATGATGCTTCATCTGATTCTTCCCCAGAGCTGATGGAGTATGAGGGATGTGTGGGGCAGTCATCTCGTCCCACGACTGATCTTCCACGTGCTCCAGTCCCCCAACCCCAGCGAAGAGACAGTTTGAGGGTAGATGGTTCTCATACTTCAGTGGTATTTGCAGGGGTTCAGAACGCAGGTGGAGGAACTTTGTCTACTCTCTCAGAGTACACCACTGTGTCTGTGTCTCCAGGAGACACTTTTCCATCAATCATACACCCCTGAGATTCAGTGCTATCTCCTCCACAAGAAGGACCACCTGAGTGGAGAGAGAGCTAGAGGAGGAGTCGGTATTTCGTCAATACCGACTACCACTCTTTGCCTCTCTCCTTTACAACGATTTTACAAGCAGTTGCCATATCAGTGCACTTGCACCATCCACTGACAAAATGTTGTCTTTACTTGCCGCCACATGATGCACTTGACAAAGAGGCTCTCAACGAACTTCTTACACAGATCGCCAGCCCCTTCATCCTCTGTGACGATTTTAATGCACACTATGTGCTCTGGGGCTCTGCACCTACCTGTCCCCAGGGGAGAATAGTTGAGAGGCATCTCACGTCCTCATGTGCGTCTCTGCTCAATACGGGACGGAACACACACTTTCGCACTACAAGTGGGTCGTTCTCTACCATCGATCTCTCACTTTGCTCTCCAGCCCTTGCTTACAAAGCTCAATGAGAAGTGGTCGCCGACGTGCATGGCAGAGACCATTTCCCCATCTGGATCCACTTGCCAGATGGGGTGGAACGTGATAGGAAGCCACCACAATGTGTGCTCCGTAGAGCAGATTGGACACTTTATGGGCAGCTAGCCCAGTTTGAACACTATTCCGATGTTGAGGAATGGGTGGATCATACTACCAAAATGATCCACCACGCTGCTGCGGCATCCATTCCATAGTCCATGAGACAACAGAAGAGGCACCTTGGCTCTTGGTGGAGTGACAAATGCCGCTCTGCAATCAGGACTAGGCGTGCAGTTCTGCCTAAGTTCAAGTGTCGACCAACTGTGGAGAATCTTGCAGCCCTTTGGGTGGCGAGGGCAAAGTGTCGCCGGATTATTCGAGAGAGCGAGAAGAGGTCGTGGCAACTGTTCCTGAACACCATTACTCGTTCCACTAAGAGTTCCGTTGTATGGGAGACCATCAGGTGAATTTCTAGGAGAGGCTGGAGGTGCCCCATGACTGCTGCAATGGGGAACGGCATTCCCCAAACCAATCCACGAGACATTGCCGAGAAGATGGCGGCCTATTTTGCCACGGTTACTGCAACCGACAGTCAGGATCCCGCTTTCCAGCACCATGGAGCGGTTCCTGAGAGGGGCAGTTTGGATTTCCCGTTTGCCTCTGATGAAGATCACAATGGCCCATTCTCCATGTGGGAGCTGGATTCTGCATTGTCTGCGGCTCGTGACACATCCCCTGGTCACGACAGAATCCATTATAGTATGATGCGGCACCTCACCAACAGAAACGAAGGTACATTCCTCGCACTTTTTAACTTCATTTGTGCGTCAGGTCGCTACCCGACTCGTGGCGTGAGACCATTTTGATTCCTCTTTTACAACCTGGGAAGGACCATACGCACCCGAGTAGTTATCGTAGTGTTGCCCTCACTAGCTGCCTGGGAAAGACCTTGGAGCGGATGGTCAACCGCCGCCTGGTCTGGCTGTTAGAATCCAAGCAACTCCTTAGTCGCCTTCAGTGTGGGTTAAGGAGTCATCGCTCCACCTTTGATAATCTGGCCCTCGTGGAGGCGGCTATGCATTAGGCTATCCTGCGCCTGCATCACCTTTTAGGTTTATTTTTTGACATTGAGAAGGCCTGCGATACCACTTGGAGGCATATTATCCTGGAGCAGCTTCACGGCTGGGGTTTTCGTGGTTGTCTTCCCATTTTTATTCAGTCCTTTCTCTCGCCACGGTATTTTCGATATCGAGTCTGTGACGTACCGTCTGAGCGCTTTGAGCAGGTGAATGGTGTCCCTCAAGGTAGTTTTTTAATAGTGACTGTCTTTGCCATAGCTATTAACAGTATTACGTCAGCAGTGCAAAGTCCTGTCCAGTGTTCTTTGTTTGTGGTGCTTTTATCCTCTTCTAGCCTCGCCACGATAACACGTCGCTTGCAACTCACTCTTCACCGTTTGGATGAATGGGTGCAGAAGAGTGGTTTTAAGTTTTCAACTGATAAGTCTGTGTGTGTTCTTTTCAACAGTTCTCGATCCATTTTAAACTTTCCCGAGTTGAGGATGAGGGACGCTGTTCATAATTTTACAGACACAGTGAGGTTCCTGGGCCTTACATTTGACAGCTAACTTACATGGTTGCCACATTTTAAGGACCTGAAGAAACAGTCGCTTAAGGCTCTCAGTATTTTAAAATGTCTTAGTGACATTACATAGGGAGCAGACAGGACTTGTCTGCTCCATTTGTGTACATTTGTGGTGCAGGTTCCATATACTTCAACAACGTTCTAGAAAGAATTGTAAGAGCCTTTTGCAACGAAATTCCTTTACATACTAGCTGCCTTGTTCTAGTGATCTAACAATGATCTTAATATCTGTGGATCTACACTAATTCCAGCCTTCTGAACTGATTCTCAACGAAATTTTGGTATTTTTTAATCAAGCGTTACTATGCAACTGACGTTTAGTTATGAAAAGAGGAAGTTATGTATAATGTGCCTTCATGATATTTCTGAACGAAGCAATTAGCAAAGTAAAGCACATTATTACCGACTTTCTGAGGTACATAGTGAAGAAATAAGTAGCTCAATGTACCGAAAACAGTTCATAATAATAGTATTACTCATAAAAAACATGGGTAATCAAGAGACTAATTCTATTTACAAATACTCTAATACAGACTTACAGGTTTTTACACTATATGTTTACAATGTGGGTCGAAAAGTAAATATAAACTTGGACACAGCGGGAAGATTAGGCCGGGTGCACGCATAATCGAAGTGATTGCGATACAATAGGGAAAAAGTAGAGGGCAGCGACAAATCAGTTGAGATACCGTAAGCTGTAGAAGACAAAGCACAAGTGTCATATGTTCCACAACACTAGAAGAACGAGTAATTTAAATAACTATAAAAGCTGAGAGCAAGGACAATAGGCGATGCTACAAGCAAGAAAGATTTTTGTGCCAAAAGTAGTTTTTTCGGAAATTCACTTGCATATCGTTTGTTCGCCATTGCTACCATTGATGAGATTTTAGAAACTTGAATTATAGTTTATGTGACAAATTAAAACACTGTTGCCAGGTACTGACGCCGTGCGTCATTCAGATTCAACGAGTTTGTCACGTGTTTGCTCTAGCAAATGAGTTCCTCTACCATGAAGTAAGGTAGGCGAATTTACTGTTAACGCTCTTGAATGCTGGCGGTCATCACTAAGGCTAAGAGCAAGTATTTTCATCCGCTCATAAGTATGAGATTTTTGATAAGGAATTTTGCAAAAGGGATATATGTAAACCCCTCCTCACAGTGCCACTGTTTTCGATAGATACATCATATTTTAACACAATACAGTTGAACGCTACCGTGACATTCAACCTGACAGACAAAAACTAAAGAAAGATTCTTCACTGGGAAACATCGAATATGACACTAAAAATTGGTAGTTGTAATGAATTTCTAGAATTTACAGAGGAAATCATCTTGTGCAGAATACGTTCTTCCAGGTAAAAGAAAAAAAAGAGAAAAGAAGCTTTGCAATAACCAAACGGAAATCAAAATGAAATTCTGTTATCAAGCCACAAGGAAATATTCAATATAGCTTTTGTAGAAGGCAATAGATCATTATGCAAACATGCTCATGAAAGTGATAAATACTAGCAAACAAAAATATTTTAAAAATGTAACAATTAGTGGCCTAAACTAGTTTAAAGTAGCAATTTTAGGGAAATGTGAATGGAATTTCAAAGGAGATTTATTTAGCGTCCGCTGCCGGTAACTATGAAAAGTGAGGCAGGACTGATCTGTCGGCAGTGTATAAGCATTAAATTAACATGTTCCCATTTATTTATTTATTTAGCGTATGGCTCATAACATCACAGTAAAAATTACAGAAACAACACGATTAAAAAAAAATCACATATGTATAAACAGAGCAATAAATAACAGTTTATATATAAGGACACCGCCAATTGTTTATTTATTTAGCGTATGGCTCATAACATCACAGTAAAAATTACAGAAACAACACGATTAAAAAAAATCACATATGTATAAACAGAGCAATAAATAACAGTTTGTATATAAGCACACCGCCAATTGTTTATTTATTTAACGTATGGCTCATAACATCACAGTAAAAATTACAGAAACAACACGATTAAAAAAAATCACATATGTATAAACAGAGCAATAAATAACAGTTTGTATATAAGGACACCGCCAATTTTTTATTTATTTAGCGTATGGCTCATAACATCACAGTAAAAATTACAGAAACAACACGATTAAAAAAAAATCACATATGTATAAACAGAGCAATAAATAACAGTTTGTATATAAGGACACCGCCAATTGTTTATTTATTTAGCGTATGGCTCATAACATCACAGTAAAAATTACAGAAACAACACGATTAAAAAAAATCACATATGTATAAACAGAGCAATAAATAACAGTTTGTATATAAGGACACCGCCAATTGTTTATTTATTTAACGTATGGCTCATAACATCACAGTAAAAATTACAGAAACAACACGATTAAAAAAATCACATATGTATAAACAGAGCAATAAATAACAGTTTGTATATAAGGACACCGTCAATTGTTTATTTATTTAGCGTATGGCTCATAACATCACAGTAAAAATTACAGAAACAACACGATTAAAAAAAAATCACATATGTATAAACAGAGCAATAAATAACAGTTCGTATATAAGGACACCGCCAATTGTTTATTTATTTAGCGTATGGCTCATAACATCACAGTAAAAATTACAGAAACAACACGATTTAGAAAAAAAATCACATATGTATAAACAGAGCAATAAATAACAGTTTGTATATAAGGACACCGCCAATTGTAAATTTACACTCACAGAAGAGCAATCACAAGCAGACGCCCAGCTTAGATAATAAATAGTCGATTGCCTCTTGGGTCGCCATTAGGAAATCCTGTGGGTCACCCTCGTATGCCCTTAGTGGGCATTCCTGCACGATGTGTTTGTCCGTCTGTCTCTCAGCGCCACAGTCGCAAGCGGCCGAAGGAAGTTTACCCATCTGCGTTCCCATTATAAGCCTATGACACTTACCTTTTATAGTATGAGGAAGAGTTTCTTTTAAATACATTTCTCGCCAATTTCGGACGGCGAAAGGTCAAATCATCTGCTCTACGTGCCTCTTGGTTTCCTAAATCATTGTAGGTAAATGTGTGGGCGATTCCTTAGAAAAGATCCCAGCGACTTCTTTCCAACTGAGCTAGTGCCCAGTCTCCAATAACTTAAACGCTTCCTTCGCTCCGCTCTGGCTCCGATGCTGGGGTAAAGAAGGAGCCAATCACATTTTCTTTGCCTGTCCGAACAGATGTGATACTAAAAGTCTGTTATAACAACGTTTGGTCGACATGGACTGCCCTCTGTCATCTTCTATAATCGCGCTACTCTGCCTAGAAGCAGAACAGGGTGGCCAACCCGCGACTAGCGGACCGCGTGCGTCCCGCGAGGTGCTAATTTCTGACCCGCGGAGCTGTATCATATGAAAGAAAAATTTAAGTTTAATTTCAGGTAAAAGCCAAAATCACATTCCATCAAGCATCTTTCGTGTCATATCCAATTACGATAGGAATATCTCAGTTTACTGATTCAACTACCGTTAGATTTTCGTTTATATTCCTCTTTGAAAAAAATCATTATGTATGATTTATTTTGAAACACTCGCGCACCATCGTGAAGAAAATATAGTTCGCTTTGGCGATATGTAACCAACAATCAGCAATAGTATAGCTTGCGCAACCAGATATTTTTGCTGCGCTGCGCGAGTGAGACGAGAGCCAGACGTAGCCATTACATTCCATATTTAATTTTACTGCAGGCTCGAAACATTATTGGCCGTAAGTTACGGCCCTTCGCGTGTATAGGTGCTGCGCATTCGATAGTGATGGACCTATCATAACTTCAGGTAAGTGAAGCCAGATTTTATCTTTTTACAATTAATCTGTGACGTTTGTCTTTAATTTTGGTAGGCTTGCATTTATTTTATGCATTCAGTTATGGTGAGTAGGTACAGCAACCAACATTAGCAATGGATCCTGTCTCAGTGCCTTCTTTTAGTTTTAGTAGCACAAAATAGATAAATACTTAATTGAAATAATTTGTTTTTACCGATGACGTTTAAGAATTTCCAGCGTTTTGTCATCAATAGTGTAGCTATACAGTAGTGGATTTATTTTCCTGTGTATGTGCAATATGTTACATTTATTTACGTTCAGGGTCAACTTATATTACAAACGTAACGGTTCTAACACGCTGCCTTGGTTTTCTCCGAAAATTATGTTTACGTTTGTCGATTTCGTTCCGTTAAGACCGACGTGTTAAGTTCTGTGTGCAAAGAAGTCCTGAATCCACTCGCAAATCCGCTCCGATACTCGGTACTCGGTAAGGTCTCTTTTTTTCTTCACTAAACGCCAATGTGGTACGGCATCAACCTGAGCGCCATTGTGTACGCCACTGTGGATCTCATGGAGGAACAGACCTCTGTTTGCGGAATCCAGTTCATTTTTATAGATGAGATTTTCCTTCTCCAAGAATGTCATAATTCTTGAGGAAAAAAATGTTCCATAATTCTACAACATTTTAGGCCTCCCGCTTAAGACTTATTGGAATTTTAGTCACAAAGAAATTATTTTTTCATCGAAATTTTTCGTACATCCACTGTTTTCAACTACCGTAAACATAAAATCTTATACACTGGTTCTATGACAACATTTTTTATTTCTACTATTTTCTCTTCCATGTAGCGGTTATACATAACGTTTCCCGTTTACGGAACGGATGACGACATCTTATTGTTATATCTTGCCTGTTTCCTGTCTTGGCAGACAGAATATTGTTCTCACTGCAGCGAAATGTCTACCCCTGCAGATACTCAGTATCTATTTTTGCATGTTCTTTCTGCATCAGTTGGCTCCAACTTTGAACGCTTCTGTTCAAATATGGTCATTTCTCATTGCCATCCTTTCCTTCATAGACTGAATGGCTTTATACACTTCATCTGCCGCTACTTCTGGAACGCCAATATACTGATTTATATTTATCTGTACATCTAATTCATCCCTTGGGCGTCGTAAGACTTTAAAACTATCTTCTAATACTCTTACTGTTTTCCATGTCGTCTTACATGATGAAACGTGGTGTCTGTAAACTTAAGGTACTGTCTTATTTTACTCATACAGTATTTCGCACAGTCTTCATACTTCATATTGTTTTCAATTGCGCACATCAAAAAAAGTAGAGATCAACATAAACATCATTTCCGCCCCTTTCATTGTTCATGAAAAGCACACATTGCATATTGTACCACCACACAGAGAGACCTTCAGAGGTAGTGATCCAGATTGCTGTACGCAACGGTACCTCTAACACCCAGTAGCACGTCCTCTTGCGTTGATGCGTGCCTGTATTTGTCGTGGCACTGTTCATGTTCATCAAGGCACTGTTGGTCCAGATAGTCCCACTTCTCAACGGTGACTCGGCGTAGATCCCTCAGAATACTTGGTGGGTCAAGTCGTCCACAGACAGCCCTTTTCAATCTATCCCAGGCATGTTAGATAGTTTTCATGTCAGGAGAACATGCTGGCCACTCTCGTCGAGCGATATCGTTATCGTGAAGGATCTCATTCACAAGCTGTGCACGAGGGGTGCACGAATTGTCATTCATGAAGAGGAATGCCTCGTCAATATGCAGCCGATATAGTTGCACTACCGATTAGAGGATGACATTCACGTATCGTACAGCCGTTACGGCGCCTTCCATGACCACCAGCGGCGTACGTCGGCCCCACATAATGCCACCCCAAAACAGCAGGGAATCTCCACCTTGCTGCACTCACTGGACAGTGTATTTAAGGCGATCAACCTTATCGGGTTGCCTCCAAATACGTCTCCGACGATTGTCTCGTTGGAGTCATATGAGACAATAATCGGTGATTCCAATCCTGAGCGGTCCATTCGGCATGTTGTTGGGCCCATGTGTACCGCGCTGCATGGTATCGTGGTTGCAAAGATGGAGTTCGTCATGGACGTCGGGAGTGAAATCTCGCATCATGCAGCCTATTGTGCACAGTTACACGACGTCCCGTAGCTGCACAAAAAGCATTATTCAACATGGCGGTGTTGCTGTCAGGTTTCCTCCGTGCCGTAATCCGTAGGTAGCGGTCATCCATTGCAGTAGCGAGGCATGTCATCGACAGTTCCTGTCTCTCTGTACCTCCTCCATGACCCAACAACATCACTTTGGTTCACTCCGAGACACCTGGACAATTTACTTGTTGAGCTCCCTTCCTGGCACAATGTAAAAATGCGGACGCGATCGAACAGCGGTATTGACCGTCTAGGCATGGTTGAACTACAGACAACAAGAGCCGTGTACGTCCTTCCTGGTGGAATGACTGCAACTGATCGGCTGTCGAACCCCCTCCGTCTAATAGGCGCTGCACATGTATGGTTGTTTACATCTTTGGGCGGGTTTAGTGACATCTCTCAATAGTCAAAGGGACTGATACAATATCTACACTCAACGTCTATCTTCAGGAGTTCTGGAAACCGGGGTGACGCAAAAGTTTTTGTGATATGTGTATTTCTGTTATTAAATTGTCATTTTACTTTCTCTATTTGACGGAGACATTTTCGAGAAAATCTGTTTAATTCGGTACATGGTATGAAGTTCCTATTATTGTATTCTTGCTCTATTCTCTCTTCCTCCTTTAGTAGCTACTCGTCATTGCGTTTAAGGGGGTAGGACGTCAAATGGGCCGACTTGGAGCAGGAGTGGCATCACAGGACATTTTAATTTCCACTGTCTATAGTTTCACAAATAAATTCATAACATTTTGTCAGCATGACCAGGAAGGATTCAGGATTCACACTTATAGCAGTGGAAGTTCAAAAACATAGCAAACAAATTTATTTGTTTTAAAGTACTTATTAGCTACATAATTTGTACACTGATAACATTCGTGACCGCTGCGGTAGTCCATTATCTTTTCCCGTCGGAAAAGTTGTCTTTTCTAAACGAATGTACTTACTGGAACGAAAAATACAGAACAGATTTGTCATTGCCGCCTTGAATTGTGATTTACTTATTACCATCAGGACTAGGATACAGTTAGAGGTTACTGTGGCCTTAGTGATATACCAAGTAAAAAGCGAGGGCGACATTGTACATTATACACTTCGCGTTTACTACAGTTGTGACGCTGTACTGTACGACGAGAGGTCTGACAACCAGATGTATCTTGTAGAATTTGTGTATTCGTTAGATCCCTCAGGGTTACCGTCACATAAAGTTATATTAAAAGAAAACGCTATTGTCATGTTGAACACCACGGAAACACCATCTGATCCGTGAAATCGTTTTGAACTGACAAGAAGACAGTTTCCTATTGAAATTGCAATTCCGATCACTGTAAGCGATTCGCAGGGACAAATGGTTCAAAGAGCCGTGTTGTATTTACCAAATCCCATCTATACTTACAGACAACTGTACATAGTATTTTCAAGAGTACATAAATCACCTAACAATTCTATA